>NC_049988.1:1595755-1600110 GCF_000003815.2 Branchiostoma floridae | reverse complement strand
AATGAAAATGCCCGCAGGAAATGAAAATGCCCCCCGGAAGATGAAAATTCCCATAGAAAATGAAAATGCCCACAGAAAATGAACCTGCCCACAGCAAATGAAAATTCCCACAGAAAATCAATAGATCAATAGAAAATGAAAAGCCCACAGAAAATGAAAAGGCCCCCATAATGAAAATGCCCACAGAAAATGAAAATGCCCGCAGAAAATGAAAATGCCCACAGAAGATGAAAATCCCCATAGAAAATGAAAATGCCCACAGAAGATGAAACTGCCCATAGAAAATGAAAATACCCACAGAAAATCAAAAGATCAATAGAAAATGAAAAGCCCACAGAAAATGAAAAGGCCCCCATAATGAAAAGCCCACAAAAAATGAAAAGGCCCCCATAATGAAAATGCCCACAGAAAATGAAAATGCCCGCAGAAAATGAAAATGCCCACAGAAGATGAAAATACCCATAGAAAATGAAAATGCCCACAGAAGATGAAACTGCCCATAGAAAATGAAAATGCCCACAGAAAATCAAAAGATCAATAGAAAATGAAAAGCCCACAGAAAATGAAAAGGCCCCCATAATGAAAATGCCCACAGAAAATGAAAAGGCCCCCATAATGAAAATGCCCACAGAAAATGAAAATGCCCGCAGAAAATGAAAATGCTCGCAGAAAATGAAAACGTAAACTGAATATGAAAAGGTCAATAGAGAATGAAAATGTAAAAATACACAAAGAGAATGAAATGCACACAGAAAATAGAAATAGAATATAAAAATGGAATTACAAAAAGAATTGACAAAATAACTTTGTACATTTGGGACACCGTAGAAAATCGGTGCAAAGTGCCTTTCCCATTGGCACAACATTGGGATCTTTCGGGGATTCGAACTCAAAGCCTGTACGTTTTGAGTCAACAAACCAAACCACAAGGCCACGTGCACCATGCCACCGCTTCAAGATTTTCAATATAGTGATACTGATATAGCAATGGCATATATTCCTTTTTATCCAAACCAATATCTGGGTATAAATTGCGTATCGAACCACTGTATTTTTCTATTTATGATTGAATAACAATGGAAGATACCAGAAATTCTACAAAAAGACTATAAAAATGTAGAAGTGTGATTATCAAACTGGTCATTTCATCAAGTCTTTCATACTTGTTTAGGGTTTTAAAGCAGTAATTTTAGGTTTAAAACACCTTAAGCTTTCCTGAACTTGTCTCAAACTCACCTTGTATGTCACTCTCTGATGCTCCCACCCTCCTTTCTCCTGTGCATGTGCTATTGTTGTAAATCTCCAAGTAGAATCTGAGGTCTGAATCACACCGTTTTCTTTCCCAGTCGCGTATGTATCTGCGAATTTCAATATCAAATAGGTCAGCATTACTTGATACGCAGTCATCTTTCCCTCCATATGTTGCCAACGTACTTTCATCATTTGTATAGGCTATTTTAAATGCATTGCTTGGGCCAGTTCCATGTATATACTTTCAGCTACATAATCAACAATGTTCTAATCTATGCCATATACAAAGTCACCAAAACACCATCACACATGCTCTTACTCTTACAATAAACAAAATATTGGTTACCAATGCCTTTACTTAGCTAGTCTCAAAGTCTTGTATTTAGCTGCGGATTTCAATACCAAATAGTTCAGCATTACTTCATACACTGTTCATGTATTCACACTGTTCACTGCCCATCAGATGCCATCGCTATGTCATTATCTGTATCAACTGATTCAAATACATCGTCTGGGGTGGTCTTTATCTGAAAGGAAGTCCTAAGTGTGTAGTTTCAGCGAGATAATCAATCAATCTAGCCCCTAAAGATTGTCCAACTCTCCTGTGCCCTTTTGGCAAGTCGTCAAAGTAGGATCTGAGGTCTGAATCAAACTCGTACCTTCCAGTCTCGTATGTATCATGCCATGATGATATTGAAAATGAATACCACTTTAAAATTGATTGCCCAACTTATAATAGAGACAAAAATTGCTACGTTCTATCAAATGCAAGTCTGATACAATGTTACCACATACCAAGACAGAAATGTTAAATATGTTACCATCATGTCTTATTGATATTACTGCCTATGTCGGTCAATTTACATACCACTCCTTTAAAAAAACTAGATGGTTTTTTATACTGTCCTGAAGCAGCACATAACGCTATCCAGATTGTTAGTACTATTAACATTTGTAAAATAATTAGTTTCTTAGATTTTTAGATACTAGCAACTCATGTAGTTAAACTTTTCTGTATGTATTGTATGTACAGGTTGCCCATACGTTGTATCCTTTACAGTTTTCGTGCAAATAAAGTTCTTATTGCCGAATAGGTCAGCACTACTTGATACACTGTTCATGTCTTCGTACCCTCAATCTTATGCCACCGCTCTGTTATCATCTGTGTCCAGCTGATTTAAATGCATTGTCTGGGGTAGTATTTGTTTCTTCAAGGAAATCTCATGTATATACTTTCAGCTAGATAATCAACAACTCTGTCCCATAAAGTTGCCTTATACAAAGTCACTAAAAATTCAATTGGACATCCTCTTGCAATAAACACAAGTTTTAAGGTTACCAATGCACTTCCTTAGTTTCAACGTCATCTTATATGTCCTGTCTAGAATAATACTCTTTTCTCTAGAACTGACTAATTTTATGGTCCCGTTGAAAGAGATGATCCTCTAGCTACGTACAGTATTCTATCAGATGGTCTGATGGTAAGATATAGGGGTGGGTACCGGTACAGAAAATTCAGGTCCACGTCCGGTTCAGGTCCCGAGGATTAGGTCCAGGTCCGGATCTGAACCTGATTATTTGTGGAAACGTGTGAATGGACGATACTCAAAACAATGGTTCATTTCGCTAAAAAGAAATCTGTTTTGTGGAGTATTCTGCTCCCACTGGCGTTTTAAAATGCTACAAGGCTAACTGCCTCTTTATAACTGACTATAAAACTTGGTGGAAGTGACTATAGATTCTACTCTACTTAGCTCGTGTCATTTTCCTCGACCGGTAAGCCCCACAACGCGTGAATGCCGGGTCATATAATCTGTTCGTTTTCCAATAGGTCCAACATCCGGTTTACCAATTTTTTCAGGTCCTTTTTTTCCGGACCTGTCCAATAAGAAAACCCGGTTTGTACCGGTACACCGTACCGGTACCCACCCCAAGTAAAATATCATTTATTACATATTCGAAGACCGTTGCAGTCATTGAACTGCCACCCTGATGAACCCTTTCACGGATGAAGATATTTTTGTTTGTGATGCTAGACTGAAGTTAGGAAACTCGTACATGTACATACCTTCGTCACAGCACCAGAAACCCTAAACCCAGTTTACTCCGGTATGGCTGGTCACTTCTTCTGACTGTGTGCGACATGCGAACTATATAACAGACGGAACGGTTGATGAAATACCCATCTCACTGAGGAATCTGACTATTGAAATGTAGTCTCCAAACAGACCTACCGGTGGTCAGACATGATCAATCGGCTTACTGTTTTGTCCAATGTATACTGTCTGCCCACCGGTAAGTCTGGATTTGGAGATTAACTGAGATATACTGTATCAGCTGTGCCCGCTAATTTAAATGCATTGTCTGGAGTGGCCTGTTTTGCAGTCTGTTTTTATTGAGGTCAGCCCTATCTTTATATAACTTGCATTGTACTACAAGCGATATAATACAAAATAAAAAAAAAATGTTTATTACAGGCCGGTTTAAAAAAATGCAAAACGCAAAGCAGAAAATAATTGATACTGCTGTCTTTTTTTCAGAAAATGTCACCAATCTTCCTAAATGAAAAATACACTCGTGCACACATTACGCTGATCTGGTAGTACAGTTCTAGAGGTTACAATAAATGTTGCACCACTAAATGTTATATATCTTCCCCGCTCGCCGTATTTACAGTTAAAATCTGTACTAGTGACCCACATTTGTACCGTTGGGGTGCCACCTGGCCATTGTGATAACTATTCAGTAGTTACTGAGATTATCTACTCCATTGCGCCAGGCATTGCAAACACTGATCTTAACTTTTTACACAACCAGTAGGTACGTATACATACCTTACGTTTTGATGTCTCTCGGACACCTTCATCACAGATTCTAACTGGAGCGCTGCTTCTCACCGCTATACGAAGGTGTCTGAGAGACATCGAAACGTAAGCTATGTAAGTACCTACTGGTTGTGTAAACAGAATTCTCCTATATCCTATATTCTACCAACCTGATGAACTATTCTCGGAACTGATCTTAACAGTAGAAAGAGAGAAATAAGTATAATCAGTGTACTAATAATTTTAGCCAAACCCGTCCTAAGTCTATCCGGGAGCACG
>NC_049988.1:1594677-1595655 GCF_000003815.2 Branchiostoma floridae | reverse complement strand
TGTTATAGTTAAACATGGAGGGGACATCTCGTCTCTTTGAAAAGGATAAGTCCGAGACTTCCAGTTACATCTCATACCATGTTTTTTTTTTTAGTTGTCATAAGCTGGGCCCTTTTACAAGTACTCCTTTAACGTAGTAGCTGTTGACATCTTCAGTTGTCAAGTACCTTTTTTTATTATTATTTATTCACATATATTTTATGAGTATTAGGCAAAATGCACAACTTGCTTATAATGTGAAGCCTTCTACTCAAAAACACAAGCATATAACAAGAGTAGTAAACAACATACGTACATAAATATATACAAAACGAATAAGAGAAAGGTACATTTAGAGTTGGTGCAGGATCGATTAGGAGAATCTATCTGTGCAATGGATATAAGTATGGACAATATCAAAGATACTACAGTTTTCTAAATGTGAAAGAGATTGTTGATCCTGTTAACAGTAAAGAACATAATGTAATGTCGTTAAGTTGCTTTAGGTCTATTATGTTGGAGACAGATAATAACAGAGAACGTCTTTGGCGTGTATAGAGTTTGCAGTGTAGAAGAGAAAGAGGAAGCCAAACAGGGTTACACACAGAGAGGCAGACAGACGGGCTTCCAGACAGATAGAGAGGCAGACAGCCAAAGAGAAAGCCAGACAGGGTTGCCGACAGAGAGGCAGACAGACAGACAGACAAAGAGATAGACAGACAGGGTTGCAGACAGACAGGCTTGGAGACAGACGGAGAGGCAGACAGACAAAGGCTAAGTTAGACAAGAGTTGCAGACAGACTGATAGGTAGATAGACAGGCTTTCAAACAGATAGAGAGGCAGACAGACAAAGAGGAAGCCAGACAGGCTTGCAGACAGACAGAGAGGCAGAGAGACAAGCTTCAGACAGGTAGAGAGGCAGCAAAGAGAAAGCCAGACGGGTTGCCGACAGAGAGGCAGACAGACAGGCTTGCAGACAGATTGAGAGGCAGATAGAC
>NC_049988.1:1591743-1592817 GCF_000003815.2 Branchiostoma floridae | reverse complement strand
CTGATGGTAAGATATAGGGGTGGGTACCGGTACAGAAAATTCAGGTCCACGTCCGGGTCAGGTCCCGAGGATTAGGTCCAGGTCCGGATCTGAACCTGATTATTTGTGAAAACGTGTGAATGGACGATACTCAAAACAATGGTTCATTTCGCTAAAAAGAAATCTGTTTTGTGGAGTATTCTGCTCCCACTGGCGTTTTAAAATGCTACAAGGCTAACTGCCTCTTTATAACTGACTATAAAACTTGGTGGAAGTGACTATAGATTCTACTCTACTTAGCTCGTGTCATTTTCCTCGACCGGTAAGCCCCACAACGCGTGAATGCCGGGTCATATAATCTGTTCGTTTTCCAATAGGTCCAACATCCGGTTTACCAATTTTTTCAGGTCCTTTTTTTCCGGACCTGTCCAATAAGAAAACCCGGTTTGTACCGGTACACCGTACCGGTACCCACCCCAAGTAAAATATCATTTATTACATATTCGAAGACCGTTGCAGTCATTGAACTGCCACCCTGATGAACCCTTTCACGGATGAAGATATTTTTGTTTGTGATGCTAGACTGAAGTTAGGAAACTCGTACATGTACATACCTTCGTCACAGCACCAGAAACCCTAAACCCAGTTTACTCCGGTATGGCTGGTCACTTCTTCTGACTGTGTGCGACATGCGAACTATATAACAGACGGAACGGTTGATGAAATACCCATCTCACTGAGGAATCTGACTATTGAAATGTAGTCTCCAAACAGACCTACCGGTGGTCAGACATGATCAATCGGCTTACTGTTTTGTCCAATGTATACTGTCTGCCCACCGGTAAGTCTGGATTTGGAGATTAACTGAGATATACTGTATCAGCTGTGCCCGCTAATTTAAATGCATTGTCTGGAGTGGCCTGTTTTGCAGTCTGTTTTTATTGAGGTCAGCCCTATCTTTATATAACTTGCATTGTACTACAAGCGATATAATACAAAATAAAAAAAAAATGTTTATTACAGGCCGGTTTAAAAAAATGCAAAACGCAAAGCAGAAAATAATTGATACTGCTGTCTTTTTTTCAGAAAATGTCA
>NC_049988.1:1553777-1577149 GCF_000003815.2 Branchiostoma floridae | reverse complement strand
ACAGATAGGCAGACAGACAAAGACGAAGCCAGACAGGGTTGCACTAGACAGAGAGGTAGACAAACAGGCTTCCAGACAGATGGAGAGCGGACAGACAAAGATGAAGTCAGACAAGAGTTACAGACAGACAGAAAGGCAGACAGACAGGCTTGCAGACAGATAGAGAGGTAGACAGACAAGGAGGAAGCCAGACAGAGTCGCTGACAGACATAGAGGCAGACAGACGGGCTTGGAGACAGACAGAGAGGCAGACAGGCAAAGAGAAAGCCAGACAGGCTTGGAGACAGACGGAGATGCAGACAGACAAAAATGAAGCCAGACAGGCTTGCAGACAGACGGATAGGTAGACAGACAGGCTTCCAGACGGATAGAGAGGCGGACAGACAAAGATGAAATCAGACAAGAGTCGCTGACAAACAGAGAGGCAGACAGACGGGCTTGGAGACAGAGAGGCAGACAGGCAAAGACGAAGCCAGACAGGTTTGGAGACAGACGGAGATGCAGACAGACAAAAAACAAGCCAGACAGGTTTGGAGACAGACGGAGATGCAGACAGGCAAAGACGAAGCAAGACAGGTTTGGAGACAGACGGAGATGCAGACAGACAAAGATCAAGCCAGACAGGCTTGCAGACAGATAGAGAGGTAGACAGACAAAAAGGAAGCCAGACAGAGTCGAAGACAGACGGAGAGGTAGACAGACAGGCTTCCAGACAGATAGAGAGGCGGACAGACAAAGATGAAGTCAGACAAGAGTTGCAGACAGACAGAAAGGCAAACACACGGGCTTGGAGACAAACAGAGACGCAGAGAGGCAAAGACGAAGCCAGACAGGGTTGGAGACAGACGGAGATGCAGACAGACAAAGAGGAAGCCAGGCAGGCTTGCAGACAGACAGAGCTAGAGAGGCAGACAGGCAGGCTTGCATACAGATAGAGAGGTAGACAGACAAAGAGGAAGCCAGACAGAGTCGCAGACAGAGAGGCAGACAGACGGGCTTACAGATAGATTGAGAGGTAGACAGACAAAGAGAAAGGCAGACAAGGGTACAGCCAGAAAGGGTTGCAGGTAGACGAAGAGGCAGACAGACAAAGCCGAAGCCGGACAGGGTTGACTGGGTTGCTGACAGACAGGCTTGCAGACAGACAGAGAGGTAGACAAAGAGGAAGGCAGACAAGGGTACAGACAGAAAGGGTTGCAGCCCGAAACACAGAAAGACAGACAGGCCTGCAGACAGATAGATAGGCAGACAAAGAGAAAGTCAGACAGGGTTGCCGACAGAGAGGCAGAACGACAGGCTTGCAGACAGATAGAGAGGTAGTCAGACAAAGAGGAAGCCAGGCAGGGTTGCAGACAGATAGTCAGACAAAGAGGAAGCCAGGCAGGGTTGCAGACAGATAGTC
Source organism: Branchiostoma floridae (assembly GCF_000003815.2). Classification (NCBI taxonomy): domain Eukaryota; kingdom Metazoa; phylum Chordata; class Leptocardii; order Amphioxiformes; family Branchiostomatidae; genus Branchiostoma; species Branchiostoma floridae. The sequence goes on along the minus strand of NC_049988.1, from coordinate 1,575,747 downwards.
AGACAAAGAGGCTTGCAGACAGACAGATAGGTAGACAGACAAAGAGGAAGGCAGACAAGGGTACAGACAGAAACGTTTGCAGACAGATAGAGAGGTAGACAGATGGGCTTGCAGACAGACAGAGAGGTAGACAGACAAAAAGAAAACCAGCCAGAGTTGCAGACAGACAGGCTTACAGGATCTGATTGTGTCAGGCAGTCCCTGTCATTTTAGATACAAATGACCTTAAATATGACACCTTAAATGACAGGTTATGCTTAGGGTCTATGCGGCTCAAACAGAAGATCTTTTATATATAACAAAACGTTGATCTTTCTGCATCAAACTACCCCTTACCTCCCTTCCCAAGATGCAAACACTGTAAAACACCATACTCTGTTCAGGTGAATCAGACTACCTCGTACCTCCCTCCCCAAACACAGTAAAGCTTACACTATACATGTCCAGGTGCTTTAAGTACCTCCCCTCCCAAGATGCAAACACAGTAAAACACCTTACTCTGTTCAGGTGCATCAAACTACATGTACCTCGTACCTCTCTCCCAAGATATAAACACAGTAAAACTTACACCAACTCTTTTCAGGTGCATCAAACTACCTCGTACCTACCTTCCCTAGATGCAAACACAGTAAAACTTACACCATACTTTGTTCAGGTGCATCAAACTACCTCGTTCCTTCCCTCCCAAGATGTAAACACAGTAAAGCATTATACTCTGTTCAGGTGCATCAAACTACCTCGTGCCTCCCTCCCCAAGATGTAAACACAGTAAAACACCATACTCTGTTCAGGTGCATCAAACTACCTCGTGCCTCCCTCCCCAAGATGCAAACACAGTAAAACATCATACTCTGTTCAGGTGTATCAAACTACCTCGTACCTCCCTCCCCAAGATGCAAACACAGTAAAACACCTTACTCTGTTCAGGTGCATCAAACTACCTCGTACCTCCCTCCCCAAGATGCAAACACAGTAAAACACCATACTCTGTTCAGGTGCATCAAACTACCTCGTGCCTCCGTCCGCAAGATGCAAACACAGCAAAACATCTTACTCTGTTCAGGTGCATCAAACTACCTCGTGCCTCCCTTCGCAAGATGCAAACACAGTAAACCACCGGACTCTGTTCAGGTACATCAAACTACCTCGTGCCTCCCTCCCCAAGATGCAAACACAGTAAAACACCTTACTCTGTTCAGGTGCATCAAACTACCTCGTACCTCCCTCCCCAAGATGTAAACACAGTAAAACACCTTACTCTGTTCAGGTGAACTCCTTAGATGAACTTCCGTCCTTCCTGCCTGCTTGTAACCCTCCTCCCAAGGTTACAGTGTGGGACATGTATCACCAACTTCGCAAAGTGAAGCTAGGCAAAGCTGCAGGTGTAGATGATGTCTCTCCCCGCCTGGTGAGAGAGTTCGCCTTCGAGCTGAGCTTGCCTTTGTGCGACATTTTTAACACCTCGCTGGCTGCAGGATCCGTGCCATCTATGTGGAAAAAAGCCAACGTTGTCCCCATTCCCAAGGAGAACCCACCGCGCCTTGAAAAGTTGCGACCAATCTCTTTAACCTCAATCTTCGCTAAGATTTGTGAAGATTTCGTCGCCAAGTGGTGCCTACAGGACATTCTTCCCTACATAGACAACCGTCAGTTTGGTTCACTTAAGGGTAGGTCCACGACACACTGCCTGACAAGTCTTGTTCATAGTCTGGCCAGCACTACCGACAAACCCGGTCATACCAGCACCTTGGTACTCACGGACTTTACGCGTGCGTTTGACCGTGTTCATCACCTGACTGCGATGAAGAAACTCCTTGAACTTGGTGTTCGTCGTTCTATCCTCCCTTGGATCTGCGATTTTCTTTCACACAGACAGCAGCGAGTCACCTACAAAGGGACTTTTTCTGACTGGGAAACCCTTACCTGTGGAGTACCCCAAGGTACGAAGCTTGGTCCCCTGATCTTTCTTGTCCTCATTAATGATGCAGTCCCCCAGGAAGTTACCTCAGCAGAGGCCTGGAAATATGTCGACGACATGTCGCTCGCTGAGGCCAGTCTTGCAACACAACCTTCCAAAGTTCAAACCGATCTGGACAATCTTGTCAGCTGGACTGACAAGAACTACATGCAGCTTAACCCAACTAAATGCAAGGTGATGTACATTTGCTTCCTGCGAAGACCGCCTGAAACTCCCAAACTGTTTGTTGGCACATCTGAACTCGAAGTTGTGCACATGGCCAAGGTCCTGGGTGTAATACTACAAGCAAACTTGAAGTGGACTGCACATGTAGTAATGATTGTGGGCAAAGCTAACCGCCGCCTTTACATGATTAGGTGTTTGAAGAAACACGGTCTGAGCACTAGCGACTTAGTACTTGTGTACATAGGGTTTGTCCGCCCCACCCTGGAATACGCCTGCCAGGTTTGGCACCCTGGTCTTACAGTAGAACAATCACGTATGATAGAGCGTATCCAGGTTAGAGCCTGTAAGATTATCCTTGGTCGCTCCTACTGTTCCTACAGTTCGGCACTGCAGGTGTGTGATCTGGAACATTTGCATGTAAGACGTAAGGCTCACTGCCTGAGGTTTGCTAGATCACTTGTTAATTCTGAGGTATTCAACTGGCTACCACCACGCCGCTCTGAGGCACATGGTAGAGACCTCAGAAACGCTGACAACTTCACTCAGTTTAAGTGTAGAACGGCTCGCTTTAGGAACACTACGCTCCCATACTGTGTCGACCTTTTAAATTCATGTTAGACTTCAGATGTCACTTTTTAATATTCCTTAATAGTGATGTTTTAGATTGAAATGAGATTTTATTACTGACATATATATATCTACTATGTGTGTGTAGATCCACACTTTTACATTGTACAGCTGAGTGCGAATTGCGATTAGAATAATTTGATTACTGCACATATGCAGGGATTTCCATTATACTCTCTTGTGTACTTAGTACGAGGCAATTTAGTCTCCGGACTACCAGCTTGTACTTGATTTTGTGTGCGTTCAATAAATAAACCAGTTCAAAAAGGTGCATCAAACTACCTCGTGCCTCCCTCCCCAAGATGCAAACACAGTAAAACACCATACTCTGTTCAGGTGCATCAAACTACCCCGTGCCTCCCTCCCCAAGATGCAAACACAGTAAAACACCATACTCTGTTCAGGTGCATCAAACTACCTCGTACCTCCCTCCCCAAGATGCAAACACAGTAAAACACCATACTCTGTTCAGGTGCATCAAACTACCTCGTGCCTCCGTCCGCAAGATGCAAACACAGTAAAACACCATACTCTGTTCAGGTGCATCAAACTACCTCGTGCCTCCCTCCCCAAGATGCAAACACAGTAAAACACCATACTCTGTTCAGGTGCATCAAACTACCTCGTGCCTCCGTCCGCAAGATGCAAACACAGTAAAACACCATACTCTGTTCAGGTGCATCAAACTACCTCGTGCCTCCGTCCGCAAGATGCAAACACAGTAAAACACCTTACTCTGTTCAGGTGCATCAAACTACCTTGTACCTCCCTGCCCAAGATGCAAACACAGTAAAACATTATACTCTGTTCAGATGCATCAAACTACCTCGTGCCTCCCTTCGCAAGATGCAAACACAGTAAACCACCAGACTCTGTTCAGGTACATCAAACTACCTCGTACCTCCCTCCCCAAGATGCAAACACAGTAAAACATCACAGCAGAGTGATGAACTACCTCATTACTCCCCTCCCAAGATGCAAACACAGCAAAACACCTTACACTGTTCAGGTGCATCAAACTACCTCATACCTCCGCTCCCAAGATGCAAACACAGTAAAACACCATACTCTGTTCAGGTGCATCAAACTACCTCGTACCTCCCTCCCGAGATGCAGACACAGTTAAACATCATACTCTGTTCAGATGCATCAAACTACCTTGTACCTCCCTCCGCCAGATGCAAACACAGTAAAAAAAAATACTCTGTTCAGGTGAATCAAACTACCTCGTACCTACCTCCCCAATATGTAAAAACAGTAAAACTTACACCATACTCTGTTCAGGTGCATCAAACGACATTGTACCTCCCTTTCCAAGATGTAAAAACAGTAAAACACCATACTCTGTTCAGGTGCATCAAACGACCTCGTACCTCCCTCCCCAAGATGTAAAAACAGCAAAAACTTACACTATACTTGTTCAGGTGCATCAAACTACCCCCACCGCCCACAAGATGCAGACACAGTAAAACACCATACTCAGTTCAGTTTCAGTTACGGCATGGAATTTAATGGATACCATCATTGAATTTCTTCCACTGTATATACAATAACTACTGTAACAATGGTCGACACATATTAAGACTCCAATTGAAAAAGAACAAATCAAACTGACTAAATTGCCAGCTATGCAACCCTCCAAAAAATTAAATAAAGTTGGCCAAAAAATAGGGAAAGTACTGTGATGTATTCCAAAGTCTGATGTAGAAATATATTGTCTCTTCTCAGAGATTTCGTACTGAAATTAAACGATCAACAAGAAAAATTATTCTGTGGTATGATCGTGGCTGGAATGGCCTCGAATGAATATTCAGCCCTAAGGCTTGGTCTTCCTTTTCTCCTCTCCCATCACCTGCTCTACAAAATAAACATTCAAGCAGTGTACAACTCAAACACACAATGTGTTAATGCAGAAAGGGAATTTTATGTCAAATGCTTGAAACTAGTATTTCCTGGCAGAGAACGGGAATCGGAAATGCACTGAACTACTTACAGCAGAGTGATGAAAAGTGAAAGAAACAAAAAAAAATTGAACATCATTTGAGTATATAGTTACCGGTATGTCATAAGTCATCACTCACTATCCATTGTTTGATTATACTGCTGTTGGAGTCCATGACGCAGGGGTCTTCACACCACGCTTCCATGCAGCTCTGTCCTCTGGGTCGATCCCTGTGAGACCGCACACATTCATGTCCTTCCTAACACACTCCATCCAAGTTTTTCTCTGTCTACCACGAACCCTGTTGCCTGACACTTTCAGTTTGGTGATGGTCTTAAGTTAATACAAACACTTGATCTTTCTACATGACCAAACCACCTGATACGGCGAGACTGCAACATTGAGGTGATGTCTGAGATGCCAAGTTTGTTAAAGTAGACTGGATGATGGAGTCTCACCCTGGGGTTCGACACTGCAAATCCATCGATCATGGCACGGTCACTGAAGCACAACTGCTGTAGATCCAAGCCAGTAGGGGCCCAGGTTTCACCCCCGTGGAGCATGGCTGCACGCACACAGGAGTCAAACACCTTGCCACGGGTTTTGAAAGGCAGGTGCCTGGACGTAAGTTTGGACAGGAGGTTCTTGAATTTACCCCAGGCAACACAGGATCTGGTAGTGACTGCAAGCTCACATCCGCCACCAGCACAGAGCATGTCCCCAAGTAAGGGGCATACAGGCAAGAAAAAGAACACATCATTATATCATTTTAAACTTTAAAAAGGAATAACATGTGATGGAACTACATGTAAGGACAAAATCATCTACCTGTACATGATGTATATAGATGACAAAAGATGATATAGTTGACAAATGGCAAAATATGGTAAGATTGAGCATTGGATTAAATCATCAAACAAATTGCACATGGTGAACATAGATGACCAATGCTGATGAAGTTGACAAATTGCAAGATACAGAATGATTGGCCAGTCAATACAGTGGAAAACACAATTCCTAAAAGGTGTTGTGTAACACTATTGAAGGAAATACATTATAAATCAACATATACAATAACCAAACCCAAAATATTACACATTTAAGTATTTGCACAACATACTGATGTTATCGCTGTTTCTTTGCTTCCAAGGATAATGCTAATCCTCGACAAAATTAACAGCTGACAAAGCTTGAAGACATAGGCAGCCACAGATAAGAGAAATTCAAAATCTTGAAATTCAATGGATTGTCAAAACCATTTACCTTCCAACAGATGGAAAACTATTAAGTTTCATGTTTTAACTAAAGTTCCTTGACAACAAACATTCACAAAATGTTTTCATTCTTTACTACTGACATATTATGTTACCATTAATTATGCAAATAAGGTCCACAGTTGCATTTATTCAATAAGTTGATTATCTCCTAACGCCAAACTGAGAATACAATAATGTTGTATCAAAAAAAAGGCAATGCTCCAATTTCTATGTCTGATTGCCAATATTCATACCTAACATGGATCACTTTCATGTAACTTCAGCAAGCCACAATATATTGCTTACTTTGCATATATAATGCTTCACACTTTGGTGTCAGGCAGTCCCTGTGAAACTGGTCCCTTGTTAGCAATGTCCCCCATGGAAGGCGAGACCAATGCCGTCATAGGGAAACAGCCGGTATGCCTGGAGAGAGAGTAAGCTCCATGCTTACTTCTGCACATACAATCTTTCGCTCTCCTTTTGTCTTGTGTAAGGCAGTCCTAACTGCTCCCTTGTTAGCAATGTCCCCCATGTAAGGCGAGACCAATGCCGTCATAGGGAAACAGCCGGTGTGCCTGGAGAGAGAGTAAGCTCCATGCTTACTTCTGCACATACAATGCTTCGCTCTCCTTTTGTCTTGTGTAAGGCAGTCCTAACTGCTCCCTTGTTAGCAATGTCCCCCATGTAAGGCGAGACCAATGCCGTCATAGGGAAACAGCCGGTATGCCTGGAGAGAGAGTAAGCTCCATGCTTACTTCTGCACATACAATGCTTCGCTCTCCTTTTGTCTTGGGTAAGGCAGTCCCTGTGAAACTGCTCCCTTGTTTACAGCTGCTTTGCACAATTTATTGTGTAGTCGAAAACATTTTTTTTGTTTCGAAATGGCCGAAATTGGTGCGAGCGCAGATGTCCTCCATATAATCAAATCAACATGGCCTTATGCAGATGATATGTACAGTCACAGACAGACAAATAGTGACAAACAGGAAAGAAATGAAGCCCTTATATTACTGGTAGCTTACCAGGTCAAGTATAGTTTATCATAACACTGGCACTGACCCATGCAATGTTCCAGGAAGCCAGAGACAAACATCGGGATTTCTCTATTGCGACAGCTGTTCTGCACATTAGACATTACATAAACCCCCATATCTGCTTGGAGATAAGTTACCTACTAAACCTAAAAACCACATGGCCTGTTCCACAATACTAGGAAGGTATGGGTGATATCTAAAATTATTACATCGATTATGTAACAACAGGTACCGCGTAAAAAAGTGCATCATCGCGCGACTGAGTGCACACGACATTCCTAACTACATACGAATGCGGCAAACGGAACATGTGAACACTCATCACATCCACTAACAACAATACTTTGTCGGAGGTTTCCTTTCATCAGAGAGTATTCAATGCATGCACTGATGTCATCCTTCTTCATTTTACTTCCCCAGATTCACAATACAGAATTTTCAACCAGTCCTGTAGAATTTTCCTTTTCTTTATCCAAAAAATTCTTTCTGGCTCCATGGACAAAGATAAATGAAATGGTCAGAACATAAAAATTCATGCCCAGCTCCAGCTTGCCTCTTTCTTCATGTAAAGCAGGACGATTTGAGCTTTCATGAATAAATTAAGGTTCAAACCAAGAAGCCAAGTAGACTAAGATTTGCCTGTGGGTTACTGACCTTGCAAAAGGGTTGCCCTGTTCCAGCATCTTGAGGAGCTTCAAATGACTTGGACTGGCTTTTTTCTTTCCATCTGCAACAAACAACATATCATGCAAATATAAACAACACATATTATTAAGAAGTTCCAGTTTTCGTGCTCAACACAACAGAAAAGACTTTTATGATTCGTAACTGAATCGTCACTCCTGAAGAAGGTCGACGGAAGTGCGACTGAAAAATCGAGGTGAGAATAATTTGTGTTGTACTACAGTTGAAAAACTTCAATACAACAGAAAAGAAATACAAACAAGAAAACATGCTGATTGTTCTATACACAACAAAAGTCTGTAGCACACAATCCTCCATGAAGTAGTTATAGACAGTTTTTGCAGTAGATGTGGCTGAGGTGTTTGTCAAATGTCAGACTGATCCATCAAAAGGATCTCGATTTATATATAGGTGCGAAGACAAAACCCCAGACAAGTGTTCGTAGACCTTATAATTATATCTCCAGGAAATATTCAGTGTTTGAGGGTGTGTGTGTGTGTGGGGGGGGGGGGGGTTATGGCTGGGTTTTGGGGTGTGACATGGATAATAAATAGTTTATGAAAGAAGGAAGGAAGAGCAATGTTGGTAAGAGTTAACTTTAAAGAATGAATGTTGTTCATCAGGGTGAGAATATTGTTATTAGTAAGTGTTTTGTACTCCCTTATCTGCTAGCCAGCTACCCCCTTATCTGTTTTTAACTCTTAGATGTACATGCTACACATTGCACTGAGTATCATGGTGTGCTCAAGACACACGTGCTGTAGTCCCATCACTTTAAATCAACATTATAGCAAGTCCAGATTCAAAGATACAATACAAAACATGTTGTTTCACCACCAAGTTCAACAAACACCCACCTACCAAAAACCATCACAATCCCTCCAGCAACACAATAAATAATCTGCTTGAAGATTACCTCCTAACATCTGTTTGAACATTATCTCCTAACATCTGCTTGGACATTATGTGGATATTATCTCCTAACATCCGCATGAAGATTACTTTCTCACATCTGCTTGGAGATAACCTCACATCTGCTTGGAGATTACCTCCTAACATCTGCTTGGACATTATGTGGAAATTACCTTCTAACATTTGCTAGGAGATTACTTCCTTACATCTGCTTGGAGATAACCTCACATCTGCTTGGAGATTACCTCCGAACATCTGCTTGGACATTATGTGGAAATTACCTCCTAACATTTGCTAGGAGATTACTGCCTCACATCTTCTTGGAGATTACCTCCTCTGTATTAGCTGACCCCATCATGACACAACTCTGAGCTGGCACATATGATATGGCCAGGGTACTAATTAACAATTGAGACATCCCTGGTGCCCTGTGGCCTTCACATGCACAATTCAATGTAATGCCTCAGAGTCAAACTAATATAATGAGACACAATGGCATCACAGAATATCCTCATTAATAAAGCTTTAAACTAATTAAATTTTCCCCTATCTTGCATAATTTATATTTCATTTTGTACATCTTTGTCTAACGTACCTACATACCAAAAATCATGACAAGCCAATATTCCTTTCTTGAGTTATACTCCTTGGACGTTTTTGACAAAAATGCCCCCTCGATTCCAAAACTAGACGCTTAGAGGCCAAAACTTCTTCCAGAGCACAAGAATTATTTAGCAACTCATAAATCATTGCAATACATCCTGAGGTTCTTCACAAAAGTTTACTTAAAACACAAAAATAAAACACCTTTAGAAGTACCATAGTCAGCCACCAGGAGGCCAAAAAGTGCATCACCAAGATCAGAACACCTAACCAAGTTAGAAATATCATCGCAACACATCCAGACATATCTTAAGATAATCTCCAGGCACATAAAAATCTACAAAACAAACAACCCTGTAGATCCAAAGCAAACAGCTAGAAGGCTGAATTAGCACCAAATAAGCATCTACTGATACACATTAGACTTATAAGACCAGATAAGAATCAACACCATGTGGCAAGTCCAGGTTCAAAAATTTGACACAAAACGTGCTGCTGCAGTACCAAGGTCAACCACCAAAAGGCCCAAAATAGACCTGCACCATCACCATCCCATACCTACCCACCTACCGAAAACCATTGCAAACCTTTCTGCAGTTCTTGAGATATATTAACTTCCAGAGTGAATATAGTATGGCAAGAATACCTCTATCTTCATGGAGGCAACAACAACAACATATGCATCATCATGCAGCTATGACCAGCAGACGACATGCCAAAATACATAAAAGCAGCAAATGGAACATAGAGAAACAGCTGTTAACAGTGGTAACCCAACCAATCTTAATACTCCTTCAGATGGTGACCCTTATTCCTGGAGTAATAAATACATACAAATAACAGCTTTCTATAATTCATTAGTAATTACCGAATTCAGTTTGTTCATATATATAGAAACAAACTTCAGAACTGGAAGATCAACATGAACACAACGTCTGACCCTCTGAGGGGAAAGTGACTGTGTGCCCTTTTACTCACACCTTACCAACTTTCTTCAAGTTTCAGGGAAAGAATATTTTAAGACTAATATTTTTCCTAAAGCCAGCTGCTCATTTTGTTCTCTTCATACATTTTGGCACACATATGGTCACACTGACTTAATCCTATAGATGACACCTTCTGGAGACGCTGAATCTAATGCGAGAAGGTGAAAAAAAATCCAGCAAAAATCTGTACACCACAGGATGCTTCTAAATCACTGGACTATATAGCGAATTGAACCAAAGAACACAGTGAACACAGAACATCAGTTGTCTTGTTCAATTCTTAGCAGACTCAGCTGAAGTAATCATTATGTAATATATTGACAAGAACAATCAAAGAAGTACATTTAGAAGGTCTATGGCTCCAAGGACTGTGCATGATATTGAGAAAAGTTTGAACTTGAAACTTGACTTGAAACAAACTTTGGTTTAGTTGAAAATAAAAGAACTTCTGAAACTAGTACTGGACTTGCAAAATAACTATCACCTGCTTATGTTCTCCTTTATGTTGTAAATCATCGAAAAGCACCCATAGATCGTTAAATTTGTGCTTGAAAAAGACGAAAATGTTGCAGTGGGACAAACAAAATGGCAGCTGCCATATTTGGAAATGGCTTGGCCAATGCTGCCAAATTTGGAAATGGCTTGGCCAATGCTGCCATATTTGGAAATGGCTTCATTAATATGGAATGAGTACACTAACGCCCTCAAGCGATTTTTATTCAAACTGCAGCTTTCACAAAGAGAATACAATGATGTTTCAGGCACTATCTATTCTTTGGGGTGAAATTAAGTCAATTTATTGTTCTTGTTGCTACATTAGACATTATACTATGCTGAAGAAGTTTTTCAACCTTCTTAAAGGTTTTTAAAAGTTGTGTGTGTTGAAATACTCTATGTTTTTGTCTTTATTACTAAGCATTATTACAGCAATATTACTGTGAATACTTAAGCAATACTGATTGCACATAATTTTCCATTTGTATTGCTAAAATTCCACGTAAAGTGTATGACAAAATGCAAATTTTGCATGTAAGTGTAACTGGATCTACCACACATACATGTATACACCAGATTACTATTATTATCATTATATACCATTGGTTCAAGTCTGGAATTACGAACCTGAAACTTTGGACCTGACTGAACCCAGAGTTGTTCCAAGTTTTTTTTTTTTTCGCCCTGTCGCTTCAACTTTTTTCTGAAAAAATCCGAGAACCAACAAATTAAATTGGTATGGCCTTAAAATACTAATGAACAATACTTTTGTACAGAACATTAAAACTCACCTTTGCATCTGTTCTACTGCATTTTTCCGCAGTTGGGATGTTTGAATGAACGAACCGTGAGACGTGCGATACTCTGCGTATATGTTTCTTTCTAACATTCCATAAAATGCCCATACAACATCTATATCACAGAATTACACAAGAACAAACTGATTTTCTCGAAAATAACTGCATACTGGATAACAAAAAGTTTCACGAAACATATTCATTTTCATATTCCAAGACATAACTCATTTGCATATTTGTGAATCTCTCCATGCGCCCATATCAGGTTTTTTATTCGGTTCTATTTATATGACATTCTAATAACTAGAAAAAAAAACATTCACACACGCAAACCTTGGCAAAATGCCAGCTTTTTTAAAAGCACTTTTTTTTTTTTAACAAGCAAAATTAGTAATGTGCATGCCCATGCCATCCATAAAATCAAGACAGTTTGGCCTATGTCAGAAAAAAATGGGAACAGGTTATCTGCGCATGAAAGATTTGCACATGCGCGTAAACAATTTGCCCGTAACAAATATAAAATGTGCAGTGAGGACTTAAGGCAGAAAAGTGTCACCACATGATATGATTTTCCATCTGTTAGTACCTGAATTTTTAGGTCCTTTGGGAATAGGCTTGCAAAACTAATGTGCCAAAATGAAGACAGGTGGATCCTCCATTGTACAGCTGGGGGATATAAGGCCAGGTTGACTGGATTATATGGATGACATCTACACACACGTCAAATTTCATTGTTTCCCTAAAAAAATGTTTCCCTTACAAAACATCTGAATGGTATGGAGAAAGTTTATGATGAGTACTCACTGACATAACAGAGGAGTTGTAGACTTGTTGTTAGGTCTGTAGGGAGATGTGACGATGTCGCCAGAGTGGTTTCCATAGGGACTGCAGGATGGCTGAGGCCTGGGCATGTCGTTGGTTAATCTGACGGGCTTCAGGTCACCCGATGATTGACGTAATTAAATCTATTAGATGATAATCATTCAAATCATGACAAAAGTTTTGTAATAAATATTACATACCTAAAGCCTTCCATGACTATTTAAAGATACAACATTTAGAATTTAGAAAGAGAAGAACATTGCTAGATATGAATTATGGAAATTTCCATCATCAACTAGGAAACTCTATAATTTCAGTGTTTTGAAATTACAAGACTTCAAAATATATGTATCTATTCTAAGGGCGAGTGCAACATAACACAAAGTTATGAAAACTAGAAACACGACATTTGCAACTTCCCAAGCAAATATAATGTCTACCTTCACAGATTCACATTTTCACATGGCCTAAACAGTGACTACAGTTATGTTTTATTCTTACTCCAAAACAATTATATTAAAGTGAACTGAACCCCTCCACTCAAGGTCTGTGCTAAGCTAACTGTAAGCCATTTGCTACATTATCAGGGCTCGAAATACCACCTGCATATGCAGGTTAGTGCAGGTAAAATTGGAGCTGTGCAGGTATTCTGGTGTCTACCTGCACCTAACCTGCACTGGTCCATGTACTGGGTTTTCTACATAAATGTCATATGATGTAGGTGTATGTGGATTGTTATTAGTTGCATTGACTGTTACCACCTATAAAGTATAGAAGAAAAAATAGCAATGGTTCCTGAACAATTTTAGTATGATCCATACTTTCTCAGTTCAGAGTGGTGCAGGTAAAATTTGTCTGGTGCAGGTGGTTTTCAGTGTTTCTGCACCAGTGCAGGAATGCAGAAAAAAAGTATTTCAGGCCATGATTATGTAACCGAACACCACATGGTGTCTGCTTACTTAGTGACCATAGTGACATCTGTCTGGTCCAGGTCATTGACCTTATTTGTTTGGAGAAGAGGAAACAGAGCTTGCAGAGCAAAAACAGTATATTTAACGGAGGGTCCCATAACTTAGACGGTACCATAACTTAGAACGAGTTTTACTTTGTCTTATTATGCAGAAGAGAGCCGTGTTTGTTTTCATATCACTGCATTCTCGAGTTATGAAAATCATATTCCCACAACCAAAGCCTTTCGGCTAATATCGTTTTATAGTTGCTGCCGTCATAAAGTGATTCAAATATGACTTGTTATTCTGACTGCTCTGATAACAGCTATCATTAAATCATATCACTTGAATCTCTACTTGAAGTAAGCTAAGACAATGTACTTCAACCGAAACTTTAAGAATGAATATAAACCCAAATTCTTTCGGCAGACCAATTGTATGAAATGAATATAGTTATGAAATCTGCACCTTCGTCGTTATTCAGAAGAAAAAAAAAGACAAGTCAACTTGATCAGTTCTGTACGCCCACAATGTTATCAGTTTCTTTTGCAGCAGACAAATCAAATAGTATATCATAATACTATCTCTATTCATATTGGGAGTGGCTTACTGGGCCCGTGTCTACTTCATGTTACGCAAAAACGGCTCAAGCTAAAGTTTTGTGGTCAAAAATATAAAAACGCAAGATGTATTCGTCAATCCACACAGGCTTGCTCAGTTACTTTAGGCGGTTAACATGCAGGCTGTTTTGATTGTTATAATCTGGACGCGGATGATTGTTGTTTGAAATTGACCAAAAAAAATGATCCTACACAACGATGCAATGCAGCGATATTTTACAACCTTATTGATGTTTACACGATCTGTTTACTTGGCATACATTTGTACATCTGTTTGCTTTCCTAACCTACATGAGTTTAGCAAGTGTCCTGAAATAGGTTTTACTCGGCATTACAGTAACTAGCTTTTTATTTTTTATTGATTATTTAAATTAGCACCTGATTAACGTATTACTGCCCTTATCAAACTTTTGCTACATGATTTTCCTTGTTTTACTGATACTACGTTTCATTCAGTGTAAGGCAAATGTTGGCGTCTTTTATATGTGATAAAATTTGTTATTAACCAATGACCTTTAATGTCAGTCTGAATCTATACAATATACTTTTATCCATAATTTTTAAAGACAATCTCTCAATGTAGGAGAGGGCCGACAATGACACTAATGGTGGCATCTCTGCTATGTTATGTAACGGAACATTGAACACACCCTATAATTATTTAATCACTTACCGGACCCACATAGCCTTTATCTGGAGAACCCATACAAGATATACCTGTCATACGTATTTGAGGTATAATCACGCAGTGCGCTAAAACATTTACATGCGCAGAGTGCTTCCGAAATATATGGAAGATACCAGTAGTAATAAGGTGATGTTTTCTAGTTATGACTTTTAACACTATACCAAAGCTAGAAGAACAAAGCTTCATCTTGTTTACATGAATTCATATTTACAACGGCTTGTTTTTCTAAGGTTAACAAGAAGTCTTTAGTGCATTTCACATACTGCAGTTTCATTTTTCTTTTCTATCAAATGATTCATCACATCAAAAGACCATTATGACAATGTGACCTTCCTGTCAGTCTACCTGTGGGCACTGATTTCAAGATTCATATTCGATCATAACCATGGGCGGTAGGCCAATGAGTTTTTGTTCAGTAACAGGAACCCTGCCGCGCGCGCTGTCTGCCGCGGTAACATTGAGTGCGCCGTGTACCGCCTATCCGGAAGTACCTCGTCAGATGCTCCCGTCATCCTTAGCGCGAGTATTTCCCGTCATCCTTGGTGCCGCCTCAACCCTAAGTTTTTTTAGACCGAGCAGAAGCAAACTTAGCGGATAATCGCGCAATACAGCTCCCCTTTGACAAACTCACCGTGTTGGTGTTTCGCTACTATTCAACCAATGGCTTTTTTAACCTATCGTGAAACCAGAAAATAGGACGTTAGCCTGTAACTCCCAAATAGGACGGTACTTTTATGATTCCCATAGATTATAACAGGCCATTGTAGTAAATTGCAAAGTTAGACTTTTGTGGTGGAGGACTCTTTCGTTGAGCTAAAAACTAAAGTAAACCTGTAATCATATAAACATTTAGAACAACCGCTGTAACATTAAAATGGATTTACAAATGACAATGAATGATAAGTAGCGCTGATAATAATAGCTTTAAAATTATGTTTCGGGGGACCGTGTCTCAGTTGCTTAACACGTATTCCTATTATCTGTTCAACCAATCCAAGACTTACGCGTCAGATATGCCTGAAACATAATGACGCAGAACGCTTAAAAGCACAGAGCTAAGCAGGCAATCTTGATTTTACATAGTTTTACTTTTCTCACGCGGATTAAAGTCATTTTTATTTGTTTCATGATAACTGAGAATCGCAAAACATTTGTTGGAAAAGCTTTATGTAATATTCGGTTGAGCTGCGTTAGGTTTAGAGATAAGATTATGTCATAGATAAGTCAAGGTTTTTTGGGCGTACAGCCAACTTGTCTATAGCGGCCACTCAATAGACTGGAGAAATATGGCCACTAAACAGACAAGGCTGATCAATCGACCGAGCATAAGCTACACATGATTTCAGTACCAATAAATTAACATTTTCTCCATCGTCTCAAAATTCAACTGACACTGCCAAAGTCAAATCTACCAAAAATGATTGACATTGCCATGCGGAATGTTGGTAAATTCTCCGACAGAGACTTGTACTTTTACAGTTAAGACACGCGTACCTTCTGCTTTCGCGAAATGACACGTAGGAAATTCCATATCCTCGCAAACTATAATTTAAAACTCGGCGCTGGGTGACAAACGGCCAATTTATGGTCACATTAGGCATTGTTTCTGTATCCACGGGACTAGAAATCGTGTTGTCGTGGTCGCGTTGGACGCTTTTTAGGTCAAAGGAAAACAATCAAAGGGACCGACAAATTTGACCGCAATGGCCATTTGGGTATGCAAAGTGGCATGTTTGACTGTATACTTATTTGATTCTTCACAGCTTTGCTAATTTCTTCTTACGTATGAAATCATATAGTTAACCCTTCAGTAGCTGGTCTTGCGTTTATGATATTCCTGTTTACAATAGAAAACAACCCGATGGCTTTTGGTATTGAGATTGGAATTGTGATGTTTTAAACGTTAACGCGCCGTACAAAGTATCGATTGTTTGAAGTCCTGATGGGTCTTACAAGTTTATGTACACAAGTTTACATACATAATAGTACAGACTACATAATAGCAATGGCTGCTATATGATTTGAGTCCGTTGATTTTGTTAATTCTATATGAATTTAGAATTAGTACATATTCTATGCAGTGATTTTTCTTTGCATTGCTACACCAGAAAACTTCAGTGACGACCAAAAATGAAGCGACGTGATGACAACGACAACAGCAAGGGCACAGTCCACTGGTTACAAGGCCGAGGATCAAAATGATGCTCCAAGTGACAGACTTTGAACACTCTGTAATTCCAAACGTCTATTTTTATCAGTGTTCTTCATACAGTGACATGCATAATTCTTTTAGACGTTCTCTCAATGTAGACACACGGTGTAATAAAACTGTTAAACAACAACAAACTATTTGTATATATAATGACAGTCAATGACAGCAATATAAAAACACTACGTGAGTTCGTATACACCTGTTTGAATGAGGCGGAAGAGGCATGTGAACAATTGTTCAAATAATATCATACCTCCAGATACATACTACGTTCATCGAATTGTTCAGTTGTTACACTGATAATAGCATTCAATCTTTAGTACTTCAAACAACACTACTGAATTACTACATTTAGCCCATCTGGGCAGGAATATGCAAAGAAAAGATCTCTCATATATTTAAAAGCACTCCAACGACAAAAAAAGTCAATATTATACCGTAAATATCACTATTTAGTGTATGTGTATTATTAACTTATGCTGTATAAAATGTTGATTGATGACAAGATTTTACAATATATATTTTTTTCTGTTGAGGCGTTCTTTAGTATGATAACATCACACCACACCACATCAACATTCTGATTTTGCTCAGAATAGGACATGTATCCAACTCAGAGCTCTCATGTTTCACAGGATCGTCAGACTTCATTTCGGCGACTCCATATCTTTATAAAGTAGATTTTATGTCCTGTGATGTTCCCATCACTTAACATTAAGCGGCTTTGCCATATTTGTATTAGTAATCAATATAAGTATCTGTTTATTTCCTACCTGTCATGAATAACATATGTTAATTTTATTTAAGTCCAGGTATAGGAAATGATGTGATTTTAAAGTTTTTGCATGGGTTATGCAAATTAAGCATCCATATGCATAATAGTACGAATATTCCCAGTAACAATGAAAATGTAATCGTATTTGCATATTACGTTTTGTACATCATTTTCTATGCTAGCTCGAAACCAAAAATAATGAAAATTTCTTATCACTTTCAATTCTTAGAATATCTTTGACAAATGGGCCCTGCTACTCCAAAACTCGCTGTAAGGGGGTCAAAATTTATGTCACTTCTTTCTGAGCGAACGAGCTATCTAACGTTGACATATCTTGTACGGAACGTGAGATTTCAAAACCAGCACTTCTGCTGCATTAACAAAGGTGGCGGTAAGGAGGCCCCAAATCAAATATTTCAAGTTTTTGTCACATACTACCAACACTGATTATGAAATTAATCAATCCAGCCTTTCTCTTGTTAAAACAGCAGACAGTCAGACAAACGCTAGTGAAAATATAAACTATAGCTAGTTAGACAACAATTGCTAAAATATGTCCTCTGTGGCATACTTCATGGAGGTTACAAGGCTGATTAAATGAATACACGTCAGTTTTATTTCCAGGCCATCCTTTGGCTGTAGGGAGGTGGTGGAGAATTGGAGTTGTCTGGAGTTGTCTTATTCTTGTACTTGCTGATGGCAAATATGATAGCAATGACAATGAGGATAACGACGACGATGGTGGTGATGGGAGGCACAACTGAAGAAAGTATATTTTCAAGGGTCCCCGGTGTTTTGTCGTCTTCATCTGTAAACGTTGGATGATTTAACAGTAAGTTTGCAACGTTTGGATTGATTGTCCCTTTTTTTTCCAAAGGTAGCCAAAATAATTAATTTCTTTTACATCTCTGCCAAACGCTATAAAAACATTTAAATTGAAACGCAAAATCGCATCAATGTAGTAGTACAGTGCATGGCAAAATGAAAATCTAGATAGACAGTATGTAAAAACATACCTATCTTTATTACTACCTAATTGTTTCTACTGTGCGTTATAAAAAACGGCTCATAGACATACAATAAATTGAAAACAAATATAATGACAAGAGGATATAATGAATCAGAGGACCTGAAACCACTTTTGTATGATCACACTCACCCCTACAGTCCGTTAACCCGGACAGCTGGTACCCATCCTGACAGATACAGCGGTAACTACCGTCAGTGTTCTTACAGTTGTGGCTGCAGCCTCCGTTATCATTGGAGCATTCGTTAATATCTGAGTGGAGAAAATTGTAGCTCTTTGTCGCTAATTAAAAACAAACTATACGGCCAAGAACGTGTGTACATCATTTCTTCTCTTGCAATTAGCCCAATGGGCATGAATTTGCAATAAAACATTATTATTATTCCAATCATGAAAATTAGTATTTCGATACAGATAATAATCATTGTTTATGCCTAAATGTATTGTAGCACCGTAGGACGCTAATTGCATATTTAGGCATAAAAACACACTTTGCAAAGGCATTAAAAACTTAACATGTAAAAACAACAAAACAAACATTTTATAAGAAGTACAATTCATATCACATAACACAAACATTGGGCTTATTTAACTAATTATCAACCATACGACAATAGAGATGATAAACAACCGAACGACGTTTCAGATGACGACAAATGAAAGCAAGGGGGTAGCTGACGTGGTTAACTTGGCTGCTTGTTAAAAAAGGCTACAAAATATCGAATAGGGCTTGTTTTATAACGAATTGTTTTGGCAAGATGAATACCAAGTTGATTTACTCACATTAAGCATCTTGTATGAATCTGAGAACGGGTGGAAGATAAAAAATGCCGAAAACTTGAGGAGTTTAGCAGCGACTTTTAAAACTCGAGGCCGTTTATTTTCGAGAGACGATAAACTAGTTATGCAAGTCAAAGGACACCACAATGACTTCAAACTGTGTTTTAGCTACAGCTTTCAATCCGCCATCTTGGATCATTAATATATTTTTTTTTAATATATAATTCTGAACTCCCATGAAAACGGACTGAAATGAAAATGTTCTTATAACTTTTTTTGTGTCATAAAATACTTAAGTAGTGACAAAATCCTAGTAAAAATAAGCTGGTTATACTTAGCATCATGATTTGGTCAGCCATCTTGGATTTTGGACAGTTAAGTCATCACATTGGCATTAGGAATATTACATTAAGATATGTTAGCTATTAAAGATATATTAAAACTAATGTAGCTTAGCATGAATATCTTAAAATCACATTGTTCACACCAACATGAGTGAATTTCGGAAAACATGCCTTTCAGAAACCCGTTGCAATGACAACCCAAAAAATCGGAAATTGCTGCCAACAATATTTTAGGAATGTCACCAAGTTTGGTTGTCCTAGCACAAGCTGTTTGGGAGTTATAAGACGTCAAAGTTGGTGCGGCCATTTTTGTCACCCCTTCGTCTTGATAGGGTAGTACTTATAGGGAATAAACTTATAAAAGGCACCCGAAGCATAAAATTAACCATGCACTACTTCACTGACCCCTACAGTCCGTTAACCCGGACAGCTGGTACCCGTCCTGACAGATACAACGGTAACTACCGTCAGTGTTCTCACAGTTGTGGCTGCAGCCTCCGTTATCATTGGAGCATTCGTTAATATCTAAGTGAACAGATGAAAAGAACATTGCTGAAAGACCTAGGTTTACTATAAAATCAGCCAATAAATTTGGCTAGTGTAAACTACCAGCCCTCAGTCTGGTTCCAACCACCGTGGTGTTCACCTAAGTGTAAGCAGATTAGCAAGTAAATTGGATTTACTCTTTAAAACTGTTTGGAATGCACATAAGTCAATAGTCTTGAACAGAAGTAATTGACGTATGGCTACACACAATTTAAAGTAGCCTCACAAGCTCACATCTTCACAGCTTACAAAAGTTCTAAAGCATAGCTGGCTATGGTCTGTCTGTTTGTTTGTTTGTTTGTTTGTTTAATTGCGATCTCCATTAGTGTACATCATAAAATCATGCCACTACTCTTCCTGGAGTCATAATAGTAAGAATAAATGAAATACATGAAATGAAAAAGAAACAACTTAACATCAAAAGCGGATAATTAGCGTAAAATAATAAGCAAAATAATAAACAGAGGTCAGAGGTCAAAATAAAGAAGTGATCATACATAACGAATAATGAATAGCAGAAGAAGTTAACTTAATTGATTGAAACACAATCCAATCAAAAGTGTACTAATAACACAACATAAATGTATAACTTAGATGTACTGAAATATAATAATCATTACCACCATGTGCTCAGGGGTTGTCTTTTGTCTCGTGTTTTCGCAAGCTCTTTTATCCTAGATTTGAACTCAATGTTGTTGTATGATGTCGTTGTGTTTGGCAATGTGTTATAGGTTTTGATGCATCTGTAGCCAAACGTCCTTGTTTTAGCGTTTGTTTTGGGTTTTGATTGAGTGAATGCTCCTCTAGTAGACAGCCTCGTGTGATGCTCATGTGTGGATTGAATTGTTTGTAATTGCTTGAAGATGCATTGGGGTTGCCTTTCCTTAACAATTTTGTGGAATGTACATAGAGTATTTGTGAAGAGTCTTTCTTTGACGGTTTGCCTCTTTAACTGCATGTGTAGGTCTTCCAGGTTGGTGTCAAAGGGTTTGTTTGTGGCCAGGCGAGCAGCGCGATTCTGGACCACCTGAAGACCATCTATGTGTGTCTGTGGTGCAGAGGATAGCAGCACTGAGCCGTAGTCAATGTGTGACAAAACCAGAGCCTGAATAACAGATCTCAATATACTTTTTGTGAAGTACTTCCTGTGTCGTCTTATTGTGGCTAGTATGCCTGCTATTTTATTCTTCGTTTTGTCAATATGCGATCCCCATGTGAGACGTTGGTCTATAGTGAGACCTAACAGTTCAGCCTGTTCTACATGTGTAATGTCTGTTCCATCTATTCTTAGTTCTAATTTGGGATTACGTTTTAGTTTTTGTTGCGTACCCATCATGATTGATTTAGTTTTTCCGATATTGAGAACAAGATGATTAGTTTGTACCCAATCCCAGATTCGCTCCAAGTCAGTCTGCAATTTGTATTTCAATTTTGCGACGGTGGGAGCCGATGCTGAGGGCGTTGAATCATCAGCGTACATGACTACTATACTATTTGTAACTGCGGGGAGATCATTGACAAATATAGAGAAAAGCAATGGACCCAGGCAGCTGCCTTGGGGAACGCCACACCTGGATTCTTTATAAGAGGAAAAACTACCGTTAACGAATACAGCTTGTTTCCTGTTGCCAAGATAACTCTGTACCCACTTGATCGCCGATTCCTCAAAACCATAGCTCTTAAGCTTGGCTAAACAAATATCGTGGTTAATGACATCACATGCC
>NC_049988.1:1552614-1553677 GCF_000003815.2 Branchiostoma floridae | reverse complement strand
AACGGCGCCAACCAGCATGCACCAAGATCTATCTCCCCCAACCAGTAGTCAGACATTTGTATAAGGGCACTAGCTGTAGAGTGTGATTTTCTATACGCATGTTGGTTTTCGGAAATTACGTCATTGGAAACAAGGTAAGTTTGAATTTGTTTCTGGCATATCCTTTCCATGACCTTACTAATTGCTGGTAACAGGCTGATGGGGCGACTGTTAGGTCCGCTAAGCGGGGCGGATTTATTCTTTATAAGTGGTAGAACCTTTGCTATCTTCCATTGTGAAGGGAAGATGCCTTGCCTGATGGAACAGTTAAATATGTGACATAATGGAGGAGCAATGTGATCGGCGCAAAGTTTCAACAAAGTGTTGTCAACATTGTCGTGGCCAATAGCATTACCTGGGGGCAGTGCTTTCAACAAAGCGTGCACCTGCTCGACAGTTACATATTGAAAGGAGAAGGAACAGTTCTTATTAGCCATGATATATTCTTCTATGGGTGCTACTGAGTTCGGTATGTCCGGGTTATCATCTTTGGAGAGTTTTTGTATTTTTTCAATGAAATATTCGTTGAAATATTCAGCGATTTCAGCTGGTTTTGTCAGAATTGTCCGTCCACTTCAATGGAATTCGGTGCACTTGAATTGTTTTTACCTAACATTCCGTTAACAACTTTCCAGAGTTGCTTGCTGTCTTTAGTGCTACTGCATAATTCAATTTGTTCCTTGTAGAAGGCTTTCTTCCTCTTTCTGTTTTCATTTACTACTAAATTCCTGAGTCTTTTGTAGATCTTGTGGTCTGATTCCATTCCCGACACCTGTGCTTCACGCTTTGCGTTGTCACGCTGTGCCATGAGTTCTCTAAGGTCGCCGTCTACCCTCTGGGCGGGCGACGCCCTTACTGAACACTTTCTGACAGGAGCGTGTTTGTCGCATATCTCTGTGAAAAGAGCCATGAAACACTCCAAAGCGTCATCTACACATTCTTCATTTTGCACTAGGTGCCATGGAACAGACAAGATATCTAACAGGAATTCATCTAGGTGAATCGTTATACGAACGTTTTTGTA
>NC_049988.1:1467746-1552514 GCF_000003815.2 Branchiostoma floridae | reverse complement strand
TGTGTATAAGATTGTGGTCTGAACATCCTAGAGGGGCGGACTGTGTGCTTGTTAGTTTTCAGGCCTGTTTGAAAAAATTAGATCTATACAAGAAGAGTTTACTGGACCTTTGGAAGTCTTGACTATTCTAGTTGCTTGATTAACCATTTGTTTAATATTCAATGCAGTCGACTCTAGGTAAAGTTTGTCTCTTAAGGTACAGGTCATGTTTGTCCAGTTTATATTAAAATCACCTAGTATTAATACTTCCTGTTCTGTATTTGTCGCCAAATCAAATGCCTGTATGATTCTGTTGAGGTAGTCCAACTTGGCACTTGGAGGCCTGTATAGGCATCCTACCAAGATTGGCTGTGTGTGTCGAATGTGTATTTGCGCCCAGATAAGTTCAATTTCGGGGGTTTCCAAGTCAAACCGTCTTTTATACGGAATATTGTTTTTTATGTACATGACAACACCCCCTCCTTTGTTATTACGGTCTTTGTGGTCTGTCTGGAAGTGTGTCTCAGAGATGATTTGACCCAGATACAACTTGTGCAATACTACAGAGCCCCAGTCTACACTGGTCTCTTTTGGACTACCAGGTATAAATATCACCATGATTTTGCTACAAGAACACTTCGTAAATAAAACGAATGCATCTAATAAAGACTTGGTGACGCTAATTTTAATTTGGATGTTCGAACATAAAATAACTATCGCTTTCCCTAATTGAGATCATTGTCATTATTTGATATCAAAAACAAGGATTCTACACACTTTACCCTAACAATTTCGTCTAAAAATCCTTTGAAAGTAAGTATTCAATAAAATTATTTACCTGTTTGGCAAATAAAGAAGTATGGAGTACTGCATTCCGTATCATCCCATTGTGCATATCCATATATGCTGTACAGAATTCCGCAGTCCTGGATGCCATCAGCGTTGTCTGGTTGTGTTGGAGCCCAGTTTGTGTAGCTGAGACTTGACCCATCGGACCATCGCCATATGCCTTCAATCTGAAGGAACAAAGAAGGTAATAATCATCGGGTAATAATGGTATAAAAAGAGTTTTGTGTCCATAAAAAATTGTTAAAAAATAAACTAACTATATCTTAACACCGGTGTAATAAGTAAAAATTCATTAAAGGGGCATTCCACTCCACAAGGGAGTGTTATTTTCAAGGTATCAATTTCATGAAGTAATAAATGCATTCACATTATACGATAAAGTACCCAATTGCTCCACGTGCCTCAAAGGCATTCAGTCTTCTACTAAACTCCCCAAGTACCCTCTTATTGAATTAATCCCATGGCTGAATACAATGCATAACTTTTAGGTAAGGTTACAAAACTAATTTCAGGATCGCTAAGAAATCTCGTGTTGTTATGTGTCCTTTGCTATCTAATGAGCAATTTGCCTTCTCGGTGTGCTTAGCGATCCTCAATTATTCCGGAAATATGCACGATAAACAAGTGTCTCTGCGTATAAGAAATGCATTGGTATGGTCTGCATGGGTCTAGTGAGTGTCATATTGTTTTACAAAACACAAATCGTGCAATTCATCCAAAGGTGAATTCCAGAAAATTCGGCTGATTATGTATTCATTGACACATTATCTATAGGAAAACACTACCCCCTTCTGGAGTGGAATGACCCTTTTGAATTCATATATGACCCATACCTGTCGGTCAGTACATCCAATCCAATAGTGTGTTCCAGAATGTCCCAATGCCATATCTGTGAGAAGGTGCTGCTGAGTTGATGATGTAATGCGTGCGAGGTGCCCGCCGTAAGGCCCGTATGACACACACCTTGCTTCTGCCTGGTCCCAGTTGCGGCGGGAGCTTGTAATCGCCATGTAGCGGTAGCCATTAAGTTCTCGCGTTACATCGCCATAAGCTGAGATGTGGATTAAAGGAAAATCCCCTGGGATTTATACACAAGTCATACCTAAAGAAAAGTCATAGCCTTACACAACAAGGTCATTTCATATTCCTCCTATTTACCAAAATAATATTTTAAAACTGAAGTTGTAAATGAGCGTCGGGCCCGCCGTGCCCCCAAAGTTATGCCATTGGGAAAGCCATTTTACACGACCTTCCTCATTTAAACCAGGTATATAAATGGATACCAGCTGAATTTAGTCGGGGAGGTAAAAGACTACATTTACCATCTGTCTCTACCTTGTACATGGCACTGTTTATATAAGTTACCATGAAACATGAGTGCAGTGCCATATTGTCCTCGTCTGTCCAAAAGCAACAAAGAAAAAAAGTTGTGAACGGGAACTATCACTTAATGATGGTTCCCATTCGTATCGACCAATGAATATTATGAGTAAATTCATTTGAATTACAACAATAAAATACAACCTGGATTTAGTATTATGACATAATTGTAAAAAGAAATACCTTGTCCAGCTAGCAAAAGCACCACCGTCAACCGGATAACATAGGATGACGTCATTGTTGCCCACATGACAGAAACCACCAGTGTCGGGTACGTTAGAGCCCTAGAGCAGATTGAAATCCAATTAACATAATGGAATAATCAACAGTTCTGGCCTTCGTGCAGTCTGTCACCGTTGTCACTGTCACGACCCCATACCTTTTCCAAATATTTTCAACCTGTACAACTGGTGTTTTAATTATGTTGGTCACTAATTATGCAAATGTTGTCCTTATTTACATAAATCATATTAGTTGATCATCTAATCCACTCAAAGAACAGATGTACAGAATCTATGGTAAGACAAAAGGCACTCATTGCATCCCTCAGAATTTATGAAATAAGGTAATTTGCATAATTAACGCTTAATGACCTTTATCTTTACATAACTTCCAAATGCCACAAGTAAGAAATTTTGTCATTTACATGAGATTTGACGTTTTCTCACTTATTATGCAAATCGGGCCCGCATTTGTATAATATTTATCTCTCAACATTCTTCTCTTTCTCAATTACCAATGCGACATCTTGCAATATTCCTATAATGGAACGAAGCGGGGAAATACGTTTTGCTCATTAATTATGCAAAATGAAATCATATGAAGCATCACGTAAGCTATCTACCTACCAAATATCTCGACGAACGGTCAACTCCATCTTATCCCTTTCAGAGTCTGACACTAAACCAGACCCTTCAGTTTCAAAAATCCGCTAGGGGGCCCAGACACCACTTATATATATACTCCCAGTCTCAATTGCTATCTACCGCTCAAATATCACGACCACAACATGTCTAGAACTTGAGATATCAAAGCAGGAAGTTCTAAAGCAGTACCGTAACGAGTTGCTAGGCGGCACCAAATCTAATCATTTCCAGGTCTCATAAATACTTACATACCAATTATCAATACAATCCATTTAAAAATTCCCAAGTCTTGCTGGTATTATACAAACACACACACAAGCACATGGATATTTAGATTGCCTAGAAAATGCTTTGTGGGGTTGGGCCTAGGGGGGGGGGGGGTCCAGAAAATCTCCCCATCTTCGCTTCCTCGGAGGACTGTACCGTTTTCTAGGGAATGCACGCTTAAAAATAAAGTAACGCCCGCTTTCCAAGATGAATGCATGCTTCATTAAGATCCAAGGACTGTTTTAGCATTTCCTTATAAGCTATGTTACACTCAATGGCATGATTTATATCTTTGTTTTACTTTGATTCAAAATTACGGAGGCGTGAAAATTGCATCATTTAGCAGTATTGAATTATAAGGCTAGGGGCCCAGCATCGAACTTTTTTTTTCTCGTTTTTCCGAGCCCCACCCAACTACAAAACATAATCAGTATCTATCAATAGCCTCTAGAATTATGCTTTCGAAAACAAGACAGACAAACTATTTTGCTAATAGCATTGACCGCACACGACGAGAAAATTCTGCAAAGACTGAAGCTTAGATATTGTGTCAGGAACTAAAATTGCTTAGAACCTTCAAGGTACGTGCCTAGGTGACCGCTTTTTGGATAGATCAAGACACAAAGCTCAGTAACGACGAATACTAAAGTCTGAAGTTACTTCAGTTTAACTGATAGAGTTACAAAAACTAATTGAAGTCCCTACCTGTTTGGTTGAAGCAAAGTGTGACTCTTCCCAAAATACTTACCAATCACTGACAATAATAGGGCTGAAGATGGGAAATATTCTTAGGTGATCACAAAGGGGTAATTCCCATGCGTATTTTCTTTTGCTACGTGCCCTTATTCATCACCATGGTTACTGTAAACAGTACGGCTAACGCAACTACCAAAGTCTTTCAAAAGTAAATTTGTTGAGGGAAAGCCAACTTCACGGGTCTTCAGAACGTTTAGTTAACAAAAAAACATACCATAGCCATGAACACATGCTTGTATATTTACATAAAATTCCCCCCATATAACACAAACTGGTCGGAACTAGGGGCTGGGGCTCAGGGCTAGGTCAAATTGGTCTCTAGCCTGTTGCGGAATACCCAACTGTAGTGGCTGTCACGTCCGCACCAGTCAGGAAAGGCATGTAAACTTGTAAAATACTAAATTTTAAACTGGTGAAGACTCATTGCAAGAAAAACGACTTTGTCTCAATCGTCACGTATCAAGTATAAGTGATCTTGCTAAATTGATTATTAAGGGCTGACCCTTCCCCCTAGTCACCGATAATATAAACGTATGCATAACATTGGGACAAAAGCGTGTGATGATTCAAGACAAGGAATGGTAAATTCACGTTAAAAGGACTGGGCGATAGGATTAACTCACTAAGCCCATTTTTCCGTGTATTTCGAACAAAGAATATATCAGAGATCCCATAGTTCATTTTAAAACACTTTAACTTTTCGTTAGTGTTCTCTACCAGTCCGGTTAAAATGGAAGCATCTGGCAGCGCCGTGCATTTTTTGTGTAAGTGTACAACACACAAAGCTGCCTCACGTAAAGTGCATACTAGGGCTGGGTATCGGTACAGCGTACCGGTACAAAACCGGTTTTTCTCATTGGACCGGTCCAGAAAAACCGGACCTGAAAAAATTAGGTGAACCGGATGTTGGACCTATAAGGAAATTAACAGATTATTTTATGAGGCGTTCCCACGTTTTGGCGCTTGCAAGTGGAAGAAAATAACAAGAGTGAAGTAGAGAAGAGTTTATAGTCATTTGTACCAAGTTTTACAGCCAATCGTACAGGTGCAGTTAGCGTTGTAGGATTTTAAAACGCCAGTGCGAGTCTAATACTCCACCAAACAGATTTCTTTGTAGTGAAATGAACCATTGGCATGAGTCATACTGAATCAGGTCCAGGTTCAGGTCCGAACCTGGACCTGATCCTCTGGACCTGAACCGGACCTGGACCTGAATTTCCTGTACCGGTACCCACCCCTAGTGCATACCCATACGGTGTTATTTACTGAGAGCCTACGTATAGTTACTTGTTATAGAAGCGATATCTGAGTCGCACATACCTGGTGAAGGTGAAGTGTAGATCTTCCTAACAAATCAACCAGTTAGAATCAACAGGTGGATTCGTACGTAAGTGGAAAACAACTACTTGGAACGAAATAAGACGTTTGTAATTACATACAACACAGAAGTTACCTGATATCCAGACTTGTTGTGAAAACGCTTCAACAGACATATCAAGTGCAAAGTTGATCACGCATGGCGGGAAGGGACTAAAAGAAAGAAAAACAAAAACAAATCTATAGAGGATAAGTTACCATTTGAGTAACAAAAGTACGCGTTTCACGTAACGGTCTAAATGCACCTTGCCAAATGACCGTGAGACTCTTTTATTGTTCGTACTGGTCAGCGATATGCCTGTTTACGATAAGAACAGTCTTAGCGTCTTTACCACATGCCTGCTCCACAAAATTTAGATTTGTTCGTCTAATTCCACACGGTTTTCTAATAAAATGTTCGATCCGCGCGGACCGTGAGGGAAACATCGCTGGAATCTGCGCGAACAAGCAAAATGGCGGCGGCTTAAAAATCGATGTATATCCAGTAAAAGATGTGTTGACCTTAGATTGGATTTTTTTGGCACCGGGAGCAGACTGTTTACCTGTGTGTGGATGGTGTTTAGTACCTTATGTTTTTACTAGCCTGGGAATAGTGTTCATAGGCCTGTGTGCTAGATTGTGTGTGAAATGTTTTCAGTAGCAGGAACATGTCAATTACTTCGACACATGGACAGGTGCGTTTGCCTGTATGTGCATTGAGTTTAGCAACAATTTAAGGCATATATAGTATTTAGGAAAGAGTTGTAGTCATATGTGTAGTGATTTTTTTATGTCAGTCATTCACAATATAGTCTTCTTAGTTCTTTACTTCATGTTGACGTATAACAACTGGCCCTTAGAAAAAAAGTCGAATATATCTATAAACAACATAAAAGCATAGACACAACAAACATTGCACTTTTCTTAGGTGGCAGTATCAAGTTGACTGTTCTTTTGTTTTAATACAAGCCTACAAGATGACATTTGATAATTATTCCAACAGCTTGATTTGTAAAGAGATCTTCATCTTTATGATAAAATTAAGTACATCAATCCTGGTAGTTTCTGTTCTACTCTTTGCCATGCTGTGTCCAATTCCCGTGTACCGCCTCTACTTCAAATCGGCCCAGCATACAGTAAAACGCTCCGAGTGCGGCGTACTTAGCCCTGGAGAGTGTCGCGTACCTATTGCGCCGCTATGCGGAAACAGGACGCCCTGCACGAGATGGGCCGCAACTGTACATAATCCTGTGGTGTCATGTTGATAAGTGCCTTTTCCAGTGACTGAGAGACTGAGCGCCAACTCATATGGAAACCTCGGCCTAAACAATGGCGTTTCTGCGATGGTGCACATCTGGGATAGACAAACGGGCCAGCACAACATTGCATTGTTCTTCCTGCATTTACATACGATATTTCAGATACAATTATATAATTACTGTTGTATAATTCTTCTTCCATTCCCTTCGCATTCAGATTTTTCCATTAGTGTTTACTAGAGCTAGATGGCATACAACACTGATATGGTATCCGTTTGGATAAAAACGGGTTTTCTTAGATTTCTCGAAATCCCAATGTTAAATAATGTAGTGGTTGTGCTTTACAATGCTTGACCAAAGAAGATATTAAAGGGTTTTATTCCACTATGAATTCTCGTGTGTTCGGTCGTACTTTATCCACACTCCCCATATATTTAGGGTACGCCATCAGTGTGTGTGTGACAGTGTTAGCTTAGATTTCGATAGAAATTACACTTCTTTGCTGCAGAATAGTCACACTGGTCACACTGGAAGTTTTTTTTTACATTTGTGAGTCTTCATATTTTAAGATAGATAAGCTACAAATGTGAGTTGAGTCAAGCTTAACCCTATTCAGACCGGGCTTTTTTGGTCATCCCTGGACGGGGGGGGGGGGGGGGGGCTTTTGAGGCCCTCCACTTCTAAGTCCTGTAACTCTAACACGACGTGCTGTAGGACCACCAAATTTTCAGGACATGATGTCGACATAATATCTGACGTGTATTTGACGTTTGACGTTACACTGCCGTAAGATGATGTCATTATGACGTCATCAAATTGTTATATTGGCCGGACCCATGAAAAAAGAGTATTCTCAGAAAACTTCAAGTTATGCTACAAAAATGTAACAACAAGTGCAGATAACAGGATAATAATGTTTATTACGACTTGCGTTGCCATTAGCAATAAAAAGGACGTCAAAATTACGTCATAAAATGACGTCATGCACATCTAAGATACGTGTTGGGCTCCGCCATATTATATTCACCACCTTGGATTTTTAAAAATACTTTTTTTGCAACAAATAATCACAAATGGCAATGGAAATAGACTAAATTCATTCATTTAGATGTTTTTTGATGCAAAAATACCAGGTAATTACAGATTTTAAGGGACAATTAGCTTGTTATTCTTGATCTGGCCATACGGTCCGCCATCTTGGATTTGGGGCTAATAACGACATCAAATTGTTGCTAACAATATTTTAGAAAAACTCACTAAATTTGGTGGCTCTAGCGTAAGCCGTTCTGGCGTTATAGGACATCAAAGTTGGCGCAGGCTTCAAAAGCCCCCCCCCCCCGTCTGAATAGGGTTAATTTAGTCACACTGGCCACATTTGTAGGTTTATTTACCAGCATGAGTTCTCATATGTTTCGCTAAGCCAGACTTTTTAGCTGTCTGTACCCACACCCCAAACACATGTAAGACTAAGGCTTATCACCGGTGTGTTTAGATACATGTCTGTCCAAATTGAACTTTGTTGCCGAAGAATAGTCACAGTGGTCACACTTGTGGGGTTTATAACCTGTATGAGTACTCATGTGTTCGTATAAATGCGACTTCCGAGTTGTCCTGTACACACACTCCCCACATATGTAGGGCCTTTCACCAGTGTGCATGGCTAGGTGTTGTTTTAAGGTGGACGTCTGTGCAGCAGAATAGTCACAGTGGTCACACTTGTAGGGTTTTTCACCGGTATGAGTTCTCATATGTCGGAATAAATGTGACTTTTGAGCTGTCCTGTACCCACACTCCCCACACATGTAGGACTTGTCACCAGTATGTTTGGCTAGATGTCGGTCCAAATGGCATTTCCTTGCTGCAGAATAGTCACGAAGGTCACACTTGAAGGGTTTTTGCCCTGTGTGTGTTCGCATGTGTCGGGATAAGTGAGACCTCTGAGCCGTCCTGTACCCACACTCCCCACACATGTAGGGTTTGTCACCAGTGTGTTTGGCTAGATGATAATACAAATGGGATTTCCTTCCTGCAGAATAGTTACATTGGTCACACTTGTAGGGTTTTTCACCGGTATGAATTCTCATATGGTCGGATAAATGAGATTTCTTAGCTGTCCTGTACCCACACTCCCTACACATGTAGGGCTTCTCATTAGTGTTTTCTTCCGGTTGACTGACCAAACTGGTTTTGCTTGCTGTGGACTGTTCTTTTGTTGTACGTATATCCCGGTCGCATAAAACATCAATAGGAGATCCATCACCGAAGTTCTGAGGAACAGCAGTAGGAGACCCATTACTTCCCTCTGCCATGTCGAACCTAATGGACAAGACATTTGAAAAGATGAAACAAATCAAAGCTAGATTGCAGTAGGTACGTAACAATTGAAAGCAAATGCATAATGTATATGCAATATAATATGATATAATACTAGAAAGGCCGACATTTGCTTGAGAGCAAATACAGCATATTTCAGCCATCTCCCTCCCCATGCAACAATAGGCTATTTCAAAATTACTCATTTGAAAAATCACTTTTACTAATGACGGTTTAACCCAAAAATGAGTCTTACAAAATTCCCCCGTTCAAGAATGGACTCCAGTGCACCCTATGTGAATTTGCACAATAGACCAGTCCAGAAATACTCCCACTGAAACCTTGGCCTTTTGAATAAGAAACCAAATCCAAAATTGAATTTAGCAAAAAAGGTCCCAGTGCATAAAAAGGTATAATAGACCAGTCTAAAAACACTTCCACTAAAATTGAATTTTGAATCATCACCCGTTCAAAACTGAATTTGAAAAAATCCCCCTTCCGTGTGCAAAAAATGGACTCTTCCATGTAAAGTAGAGCAGTCCAAAAATACATCCGCTAAAATAGGACTTTGACATAATAACTGAAGTCCAAAAAATGGATTTAAAAAAAAGCCCCCTCTATGCAAGAATGGACTCTTCCAGAACACCCATGTAAAATTGCAAATTAGACCAGTCCAAAAATAACCCTACTGAAAGACTTTGACAAACTAGAAGTCACCAAAGTCCAAAATATGAATTTTGAAAAATCCCCCCTCCGTGCGAGAATAGACTCTTCCAGCACACATTCTGTAAAATTGCAAAATAGACCTGTCCAAAAATGCATCCACTGAAAGACTTCACCAGTCCAATGATGAATTTAAAAAAAAAACGAACCCCTCCGTGTAAGAATAGACTCTTCCAGATAACACCGGGCTCGCTGATTGGCTGCCACCCCCCCTCTTTAGGATATAGATTCAGGCTAAGTGATTGGTTACCTATCTAATTAGATTAAATAGACATATATGCCAGTAGGTCCAATCTGCAGCTGGGGGTCAACGACCTTAAGGTCATTGACCCCTCTGGCTATTGGAAAATGACAAAAAAAATCCCCAAATATATCATTTTGACGTAGTCTATGACAAAAATTATACAAGTGTCATTTGAATAAATATCTAGTGCACCCTTTTACCAAAATTTAGGTCATTTGGTTTTAAAACCAGAGCACAATAGCCAAAAGTGTACTTTTTGGTCATAAAATGGCCAAATAATCGCAAAATTGAGCATTTTATTGTACCGTATGCCTCAAGTGTTATTGAATCCATGTGCGCATATGTCTAGGGCACTCCTATACTAAATTTCAGGTCATCCGGTTCTAAAACCAAGGTACAGGAGCCAAAAGTGTCCTTTTATGGTAAAAAAAATGACCAAAAAATCGCAAAAATAAGTATTTCGTTATACTGTACACCAAAACTGATATTGAATCTATATGGGGGACTTATCAAGGCACATCTGTACCAAATTTCAGCTCATTCGGTTATAATACCAGGGTACAGGGGGCCCAAATATACAGTTTTGGTCTTAAGATGACCAAAAAACCTTAATAAAATCATTTAAGAGACAGATATGGAAAAAATGAAAAAAACGTCCGAGGGTATTGGCCCACTCTACCCTTGTGCCAAATTTCAAGTCATTCGGTTGAGGAACAAGGGAGATACCGTGTTCTGAAGATTTGACAGGAGAAAGAAAGAAAGAAAGAAAGAAAGAAACACTAGAAAGGCCGACATTTGCTTAGGAGCAAATACAGCATATTGCAATCCATCTTCATCCTTGAAAAATCCCAAAATTCAACAATTTGAAGTAATGTTTGCTCAAAGGGAAAATGAAGTACTGTGGGCACTTGTCCTACACACCTTCATGCCTAATTTTAGGTCATGTGGTTTCAATATAAGGGCAAAGGAGCCAAAAATATACATTTTTTAGTTAAAAATGGCTAAAAATCCCAAAATAACTCATTTTATAAGGGCTCTATGAAGAAAGTGTTGATGGGGTCCTGTTGTCATTTGTCCAATTTACCTTTGTACCAAATTTCAGGTCATTTGGTTTACATACAAGGCCATAGAAGCCAAAAATATACATTTTTAGTCAAAAATGGCTGAAAACCCCAAAATAACTAATTTTTGAAGTCATCTATGAAGAAAGTGTCAATGGGGTCCTGTGAGCATATGTTCAATGCACTACTGTACCAAATTTCAGGTCATTAGGTTTTCATACAAGGGTATAGGAGCCAAAAATATACATTTTTTGTCAAAAATGGCCAAAAACTCTAAAATAACTCAGTTTTGGAGTAGACAATGAATAAAGCATTGATGGGGTTCTGTGGTTATATGTCAAACGCACCTATGTACCAAATTTCATGTCATTTGGTTTTAATACAAGGGCATAGGAGCCAAA
The DNA here is from genome assembly GCF_000003815.2 of Branchiostoma floridae. NCBI lineage: Eukaryota > Metazoa > Chordata > Leptocardii > Amphioxiformes > Branchiostomatidae > Branchiostoma > Branchiostoma floridae. The sequence continues at coordinate 1,541,060 of NC_049988.1, read as the reverse complement.
AATATACATTTTTAGTCAAAAATGGCCAAAAACCCTAAAATAACTCATTTTTTAAGCAATCTATGAAGAAAGTGTTGATTTTTTTCTGTGCTCATATGTTTAATGCACCTCTGTACCAAATTTCAGGTCATTTGGTTTTAATACAAGGGCATAGGAGCCAAAAATATACATTTTTAGTCAAAAATGGCCAAAAACCCTAAAATAACTAATTTTTGAAGTGATCTATGAAGAAAGTGTAAATGGTTTTCTGTACTCATATGTCCAATGCAGCTCTGTACCAAATTTCAGGTCATTAGCTTGTAATACCAGGGCACAGGGGCCCAAAATATACATATTTTGTCTAAAAATGACCAAAAACCCTAAATATCATAAATTCTAAGGCCTCTATCAATAAAGTGAAAAAAACGTCTGGGGGTATTTGCTATTTCTACCACCCTGCCAAATTTCAGGTCATTTGGTCAAAAAATAAAAAAGTTATTCCCATTTGAAGATTTGACAGGAGAGACAAAGAAAAAACTAGAAAGGCCGACATTTGCTTGGGAGCAAATACAGCATATTGCAATCCATCTTCATCCTTGAAAAAATCCCTAAATTTAACAATTTGAAGTAATGTTTGAAGTAATGTTTGCTCAAAGGGAAAATGAAGTACTGTGGGCACTTGTCCTACACACCTTCATGCCGAATTTTAGGTCATTTGGTTTCAATATAAGGGCATAGGAGCCAAAAATATACATTTTTTAGTTAAAAATGGCTAAAAATCCCAAAATAACTCATTTAATAAGTGCTCTATGAAGAAAGTGTTGATGGGGTCCTGTTGTCATATGTCCAATTTACCTTTGTACCAAATTTCAGGTCATTTGGTTTACATACAAGGGCATAGAAGCCAAAAATATACATTTTTGGTCAAAAATGACTGAAAACCCCAAAATAACTCATTTTTCAAGTGATCTATGAAGAAAGTGTCAATGGGGTCCTGTGAGCATATGTTCAATGCACCTCTGTACCAAATTTCAGGTCATTTGGTTTCTATACAAGGGCATAGGAGCAAAAAATATACATTTTTAGTAAAAAATGGCCCAAAACCCTAAAATAACTCATTTTTGGAGTAAACAATTAATAAAGCGTTGATGGGGTTCTGTGGTCATATGTCAAACGCACCTATGTACCAAATTTCAGGTCATTTGGTTTTAATACAAGGGCATAGGAGCCATAAATATACATTTTTAGTCAAAAATGGCCAAAAACCCTAAAATAACTAATTTTTGAAGTGATCTATGAAGAAGGTGTCGATGGTTTTCTGTGCTCATATGTCCAATGCACCTCTGTACCAAATTTCAGGTCATTAGCTTGTAATACCAGGGCACAGGGGCCCAAAATATACATATTTTGTCTAAAAATGACCAAAAACCCTAAATATAACAAATTCTAAGGCCTCTATCAAGAAAGTGAAAAAAACGTCTGGGGGTATTTGCTATTTCTACCACCCTGCCAAATTTCAGCTCATTTGGCCCAAAAATGAAAAAGTTGAATCCATTTGAAGATTTTGACAGGAGAAACTCAGGAAAAACAATATATTGCAATCCATACATAGTATGGGATTTTTTGGAGTAAACAATTAATAAAGCGTTGATGGGGTTCTGTGGTCATATGTCAAACGCACCTATGTACCAAATTTCAGGTCATTTGGTTTTAATACAAGGGCATAGGAGCCATAAATATACATTTTTAGTCAAAAATGGCCAAAAACCCTAAAATAACTAATTTTTGAAGTGATCTATGAAGAAGGTGTCGATGGTTTTCTGTGCTCATATGTCCAATGCACCTCTGTACCAAATTTCAGGTCATTAGCTTGTAATACCAGGGCACAGGGGCCCAAAATATACATATTTTGTCTAAAAATGACCAAAAACCCTAAATATAACAAATTCTAAGGCCTCTATCAAGAAAGTGAAAAAAACGTCTGGGGGTATTTGCTATTTCTACCACCCTGCCAAATTTCAGCTCATTTGGCCCAAAAATGAAAAAGTTGAATCCATTTGAAGATTTTGACAGGAGAAACTCAGGAAAAACAATATATTGCAATCCCATACTATGTATGGATTGCAATATAACAATATATTGCAATCCCATACTATGTATGGATTGCAATATAACTAGAAAGGCCGACATTTGCTTGAGAGCAAATACAGCATATTTCAGCCATCTCCCTCCCCATGCAACAATAGGCTATTTCAAAATCACCCATTTGAAAAATCACTTTTACTAATGACGGTTTAACCCAAAAATGAATCTTACAAAATTCCCCCATTCAAGAATGGACTCCAGTGCACCCTATGTGAATTTGCACAATAGACCAGTCCAGAAATTCTCCCGCTGAAACCTTGGCCTTTTGAATAAGAAACCAAATCCAAAATTGAATTTAGCAAAGAAGGTCCCAGTGCATGAAAAGGTATAATAAACCAGTCTAAAAACACTTCCACTAAAAATTGAATTTTGAATCATGACCCGTTCAAAACTGAATTTGAAAAAGTCCCCCTTCCGTGTGCAAAAATGGACTCTCCCATGTAAAGTAGGGCAGTCCAAAAATACATCCGCTAAAATAGGACTTTGACATAATCACTGAAGTCCAAAAAATGGATTTTTAAAAAAGCCCCCTCCATGCAAGAATGGACTCTTCCAGAACACCCAAGTAAAATTGCAAATTAGACCAGTCCAAAAATAACCCTACTGAAAGACTTTGACAAACTAGAAGTCACCAAAGTCCAAAATATGAATTTTGACAAATCCCCCCTCCGTGCGAGAATAGACTCTTCCAGCACACATTCTGTAAAATTGCAAAATAGACCTGTCCAAAAATACATCCACTGAAAGACTTCACCAGTGCAATGATGAATAAAAAAAAAATGAACCCCTCCGTGTAAGAATGGACTCTTCCAGATAACACCGGGCTCGCTGATTGGCTGCCACCCCCCCTCTTTAGGATATAGATTCAGGCTAAGTGATTGGTTACCTATCTGATTAGATTAAATAGACATATATGCCAAGTAGGTGCAATCTGCAGCTGGGGGTCAATGACCTTAAGGTCATTGACCCCTCTGGCTATTGGAAAATGACAAAACAATCCCCAAATATATCATTTTGACGTAGTCTATGACAAAAACTATACATGTGTCATTTGAATAAATATCTAGTGCACCCTTTTACCAAAATTTAGGTCATTTGGTTTTAAAACCAGAGCACAAGAGCCAAAAGTGTACTTTTTGGTCATAAAATGGCCAAATAATCGCAAAATTAAGCATTTTGTTGTACTGTATACCTCAAGTGTTATTGAATCCATGTGCGCATATGTCTAGGGCACTCCTATACTAAATTTCAGGTCATCTGGTTCTAAAACCAAGGTACAGGAGCCAAAAGTGTCCTTTTTTGGTAAAAAAATGACCAAAAAATCGCAAAAATAAGCATTTTGTTATACTGAACACCAAAACTGATATTGAATCTATATGGGGGACTTATCAAGGCACATCTGTGCCAAATTTCAGATCATTCGGTTATAATACCAGGGTACAGGGGGCCCAAATATACAGTTTTGGTCTTAAGATGACCAAAAAACCTTAATAAAATCATTTAAGAGACAGATATGGAAAAAATGAAAAAAAACGTCCGAGGGTATTGGCCCACTCTACCCTTGTGCCAAATTTCAAGTCATTCGGTTGAGGAACAAGGGAGATACCGTGTTCTGAAGATTTGACAGGAGAAAGAAACATTACGAATACAATATATTTCACCATACCTATGGTATGGCTGAAATATAATAATATAATATATTTAATGTAATACTGCATAATATGCAGTTAACAATACGGTACATGTAATACAGAATAGAAGAATAGAACTTTATTGTACGACAACTGTAAAGGATACAATGTGTGGCAACTTGTACATACAATACGTATACAGAACAGTTTAACTACATGAGTTGCTAATATCTTAAAATATATGGAACTACTGTAAATACATTTAAGTTCGCGGGGATTTAATTTCGCGGTAGCTTGAAAGAGGACCTTTCGCGGTGGTTTTGATCTCGCGGTAACACCATAGTCTGCAGTCTATTACCGTTATAGAAAAATGTTCGCGGTGGTTTTAAGTTCGCGGTAAAGTGGCCACCGCGAAAATCGCGAACATTAATCCACCGCGAACATTTCTGCATTTACAGTAATCTATTGTACGAATGGTAGTAGTATAAACAACCAGGCTAGCGTTATGTGCTGCTTCATGACAGTATGATATTGTCTCGGGTATTAAAAGAGCTGTATGTAAATTGATCGACATAGGCAGATACATTCAGGGGGGGGGGGGGGGGGGGAGAAACCTTTTCGTGGGCCTACCCTAGAAACTGGATGTTATGAACGCACATAATCTAAACTAAACAAAATCACCAAAAGAAATGAGTTGAAACCACAGCAGTAGCTATCTAAATGAATCAGGAGTTAGATCACGCATGTGAAGAAAAATGATTCTTTGAATTTATAAGAGGAAATTTGAACGCTATGATCAATACTAAATATAAATCAAAATTGCAAAAATAAATAAGTCTATATAATAGTATAGGGTAGGGCTTGAGCCATTTCTGGACTGAAACTGAGGTAGGGACCAACCTGAATTTGCACATTCATTTTTTTTGGAATAACTTATTATGTAACCAAACACCAAAATGTGTCTTTTACACTTCCGGTAACGATAGTGACTACCCAGTTCATTAACCTTACTTGTTTGAAAAATAAAATAAAAGAAAGGTAGCAAAAAAACAGTATAAGCAAACTATAACTTTGTTCCGCGAGGGTAAATACCATTTATCGGTCACCCGTCGGTAGACTTGCAATTTCAAAGGAGATCTGTTTACTCTTACACAAACACATTCATAATCTAGCCCCTCGAGCTTTGTTCTGAAATTTGCTACATGTAACCTAACACCACAGGGTGTCTGCAACACCTCCAGTAACCATGGTGACAGCTGTCTGGTGCATTTTTTAGTTATGAGACATAAAGCTTGTTGAGAGCCTCAAAATTCCCATCTCTGGTCAAAATAGGTTTAGTGCAAAACGTGGTCCTTCTGATCTTTTGCATAAATTATGATAATGAGCTGGAATAAGCTACACTTTATCATGTCAAAATATTCCTCTTACATTGACGCAGCTATTTATGTACAATGATTACCGATAAGAATTAGAACGGGGATTTTATGAACATTCATTTTGGGGTCCGTTTGGACCCCACTCGGTCATTTTAGTCGCAAAAAAAGGTCGGGTGCTTGAGGATTAAGTGTCTTCTCAGGACTGTTTCTATAGTATTGCCTTCATTATGGTCCCATTTTTTAAAAAGATTTATGCTGTCGGTGGAGGAGGGGAGCAGATCCTCTCTACAACAAATATTGAAGAATGCCATGGAATTGGCTACCCTTTAGTCATGTCAAGGTCTATTTAAACCTCCTTTGTCATATGTTTAGAAACCACTAGTATTCTATTAATTAAATATGCATATGCTCTTTCAGTTGGTTTTAATGTTGACACAAGAAATTGTTTTCCTTCTCTTTCAGTCTTCGATTGCAGATTTCTTCACAGCACAGACCAGAGCCGTGTTGAAGCCAAAGTGAATATTGAATGAAATACGCCATCAAGTAGACAAAGTCTGAATCACTTGTTACCAATCCTTGCCATTGTGCAGACTGTGCTTTTGCACTAAATCTTCCAACCCATGCCACCGTGCAGACTGTGCATTCGCATAATACGTATTTAACAGACTAGCAAATTATCCCTCCTGCACGCCAAGGCACAGCATTTTGCCTTGCCGGGCTTGAAGTGCCGACCTACTTTTTCCTGACGATATCCATACCACGCGGCAAGGCACAGCTTTTTTTAAAAGCATTTCTTGTTTTATTCCATTAGGTTCGACATGGCAGAGGCAGGTATTGGGTCTTCTACTGCTGTTCCCAAGAACTTCCGTGGTGGGTCTCCTACTGGATTTTAGGTGACCGGGATGCAATTAAAACCAAAGACCAGCCAACAACGAGCCAAACCAGTTTGAGCTGTGAACCGAAGTCAACCACTGGGGAGGAACCCTACATGTGTGGGGAGTGTGGGTACAGGGCAGCTCAAAAGTTTCATTTATCCGTTTCAAGGCCTATTAGAAAGGAAGGAATAGACCAATAAAAACCAGATTATTGCAAGCAAAAAATAATGTTTACCCAAAATACACGGTCTAGCCTAAATACACTATTTATGTAAAGGTTTTGTTTTCTTTTTCTGTTCGCTGTGTTTTTGCAATTACAATATATATATATGTGTGTTTCTAATGTACTAGTAATGTTCACTACATACGGTCACAGAAAGTGATAAATTACAAATGATGCGATAAGCAATTTATTCCCAAGAAGAGATTAGTTGTTGTTGTTTTTTTTTATTTCCATCGTGACACAATGTTCGGGTCGGTCATTCAATTGATAAAAATTACAGGGTGAAATTTTTATCACCCTGCTATTTTATCAATTTAGTTTGTCACACAGACCGGTTAAAGTTTTTGAAAAAAAATGAAACGTTGAATAAATGCAATTGTGTTTTAATTGCTTGTCTATTCGTAGATTCTATTTTCATGTCAAAATGCTGTCAAGTGTGGGGATTACCTAATGGTGCAATATAACCTTGGCCAGCGGGGGGAGCCGTTTGCTGGGCTGGAGTTTTTGTACAACATCTTTTAAGCTAAACTAAGCAACCTCCAGTTGGAAGAACAAGAATGAAGGATTTGTTCTAAAACAGGACGTGTGTCCGGGCTGCCTTGGTTTAGAGAAAGACGCCATGAGTGGAACACAGTTTTGGGTACAACATTTTAATGGTTAGCGTTGAAACGATGGAGAAATCATCATATATGGAGCGGACTGATCCTCACGCTAACCGACATCTTTCTCACCACAGTCACCCCTCAGTAAGACAACTGGAGCCACAGTTCCTGTTGGTAACTTTAAACGCAAAAGTTCGCTATAGAAGGCGGAACCCTTCCAAACTTCTGCGGGTGGAACGCCGCGCCAACGGCCGCGGCTCAGAATACTATATATATCCTAAACCTTCCTGCCAGAAGGGTAACATCTCATTTTGACGCTGACCGTCTTGGTGGGCAGACGTACAAGTGATATGCTCCCGCGGTAAAACAAGCCGCCGCAAATGTCAGTCGTTTTAGGTTACAAATTGGCGACACAATAAATAGACACAACACTGCAACTGTGGTACTTGTATACATGTACCGCAGCGGTTTACGCCTACTCACGTCCATTACTGACCAGTAACATGTACCTGTAGTCCGTACAACTGTAGCAGTGTGTGTGTAAGTACGTAAGTACGTGACTCAGAGTTGCAGTAACTAAGAATATAAATTTCTGACTCGTGCCCTTCAGTTACATACAGTCCGTAGCGTTACATACAGTACATTTCACTGTGTACAAGCCGAACTCCCTCCCGATAACGTTATATCACATGACAAGAAAACAAACTATCGTTTGTTGCCGATCACACAATCTTATCCTTGGGTGTACGTAACTTGCTTCAGACTTGTTGAACGAAAGATTTGCCCCTTAGTTTAGAAAATACAAGTGTTGATTTTTTTTTTTTTTTGGTCCGACATGAAATCGCAAACATGTTCAGTAGTGACTCCCAGGCAACAGTGGCAAGGTCAGGAAAGGGACGTCGGGCAGAAACAGAGAACTCGGCGTCATAGACACAATAAGGAACAAGGACACTGTGTGTATGTTGTACCCTGGTCATTTCACATTTCTTCACCGGATTCTAAATCCTATCCATGAGAAGAAAATGTCGATTTCACGAGTAGAGTAATGGTTTTGGGGAGGGGAGGTGAACAGTAATTCGAATTTGTTACGGTAAGAAAACAGCTTCACACGGAGCGCTGACTGGGACTATTTGTCGACTAATTTCACATAAATCTGAGCTCACATAAAATCAATATAAAATCAATATAACGTACCCTAATGCTGCTGAAGTCAACTACAGTGTATTTTGCTATCGAGATCCGCCACATGCAGCATTGGTAACGTAATCCCCCGGTTATGTCGCACACTTGGCCCGATATATGACACCTAAATGGACACACAACAACAAAACCGGGAAGGAGTGGGCCGAAGGGCATACCTGAGGAAAGACATTTATACCAGCTATGATTGGTAAGGTGATTTACGATGTAAGCAACTTGATGAACAGTTGCTTTTTGAACAGAACAGTTTTGACAAACTAATAGGGTTTTCATCACAATGCTGGTATCTAATGCCTATTTTGTGACACAAAGATGGCAATGCGTCTCTAAAGTTGAGTATTTTATTATCATTGTACATGATAAAATAGGAAAGCATTCCCAACTGACAACCATTTAATCAAAACTTAAACATTTCAAGTTGCTAGATTGACAGAATACACATTTCAACATCAAAAATAAAACAAAATGTTCTGAGGGCAATTGACATTGATCTTGTTTTACTTTCAGTACATTGCAACATCAACTAACAAACTCATTACAACATGTAATGTCCCCTAATGTTACAAGTGCAAAACCATTTTGACTTCATCCTGAAGAAAATATGATATGATACACTGCACCTTAAAGACCCAAACATGGCTCATTTTGTACATTATGTTCATATTGTAAGGAGTGGACAACTACATACTATCATGCATATCCAACAGGCTTCAACACATCTGGCTGCTGGTCCTGATGACTATATTTTCCTTGATTGTTACTGTCCATAATTCGATATAAAATGGTGTGTTAAACACAGTACTGTCCCTGAGAGAAGGCTTTGCAAGCAAGGAGGTGGTCTAGGCAACTTGATTGAAGATGTAATTGTTCTTTTCCCCAGAATGTTCTGATGGACTTGTCAGCAATAGGTTTCTGTGACACTCAGAATACTTGTGTTCTGTGTGGAGAAAAAAATCACAGTGAGACTGGTTCTGTGAGTAAAATTCTTCGGCTACTTTCTCTCCCTTTCTCTCTGGAATCATAATGATAAAACAATGATATACTGTCTGAAGTTATCAACAACATCATATGCCAGGATATGTAATAAATACACACCTGTATGTTGCACTGGTAACATTATTTGCAAGTAAAATGCTTCTGTGACTTTGTTTGACTAATGACATATTGTCTGAAGAAAAGATATCAACAGCATATTTCTGGATAAATACATGAACACAACAAATACTCCAGTAAACACAGTTGAAGGCACAAGTCACCACAAATATTTTTCAGCCCTCTATTTCTTCACTCTCTATATAGAGGTAGAAGTTTTGAGCGGTTGATCAACTCACTGTCCATGTCTGCAATTTTCATTATCAAGTTAGGTATGAATGGTGCTTGTTTATAGTCAAATTCATCGTCCATCCTTGCCATAATGATACCAGTAAACTTGATAGTTGAAAGCAATTGTACAAAACAGTTACCTTTTTGGAGAAGTTAGCTTGTTCAAGTGCCTCTATTTTTACTCAGTATACAAGTATGAGAAATTTCCTAACAGCAAAGTTGACTGAGATAATCTTTATTTAGACAATTATTGCTGTACATTATATATGACATAGGTTTTTTTTTTACATTTGTTATTGGAACTTGAACAAGTTATTGCAAGTTTTAACTTCTGTCATCATATGTCATATCTCCAGAGTGTACATGAATATTCATTTGTAAAGTGTCTTTGCACTTGCAGTAGTGGAACAATTATAGCTCCTTGTTGACATGTGTGTTCAAATAATTGAGTTTTCACTATGGGCATAGGTTTTCATTATAGGCATAAGTTTTCACTATGGGCATAATGTTTTCACTATGGGCATAATCATGTTTTCACTATGGGCATAATGTTTTCACTATGGGCATAAGTTTCTTTTTTCCCTAGCATTGATCGGTATTTTGCTAGTGTTTGTATTTTCTATGTATTGATTTCCATGTCTCATACACTACAATTCTCGCATGCATGTATGTTACTTCCATGGACAAAAAATGTACTATCATCTTTATAACGTTACCTCTGGGTCTGAGGAGATCAAATGCGGGTAAGAAGTGTTGCACGATAGCTACGTGTCATACATATAAAGTTAGATCATAGCCCGTTCAGTTCGACTGTAGTCTTGAAGTTAACAGTTTAGGGACACTAAACAGCAACTACAATTCACTCTGATGTAAATACAGCCACCATCCACGCTTTTATAGCAATTTAGCTTAGAATTACCTCAATCATCGATGATACACGCAATCCGAAAGTCAGCAACGTTGATAATCGCTACCCCGTTCACAGACACAACTATTTGGCAGAAAAATCCGAGTACGTTGTGAAGTCGCCTAACTTTGAGTGAAATCGGTTGATTGTTACTATGATGTGTTCTTTCGACCTAATGCAGAGCCTGAGAATTGAAGTGCCGTGGACTTCTCTACCAGCATGCATAGGTTGCCCTACGAAATTGCCGTCAGCTGTTGCAAGGACGTGCACTGTGACCCTTGCACCTTCACCCCATGTGATCTATCATATCCACAAACTGCAGTCATAGCGTTTTAGTTAGCTAGACCTATTTTTTTTTAATTAAAAGCTAAGCAGTTACTTTACCTATATTAACTAATTTTCACAACTTATGCTATACTGTCAAACCTAGGGTACCTTTGATTACAAACACGGCTTACTAAACAAACAAAGAAACTTACCGATGCGCTGACTTTCGCCTTTCCGGGTCTCCGTGGTCTGCCGCTGGGCATTTGTCAGGTTGCTCCTAACAGTGAAATAGTCTTTGGAGAAAGTGCCCGTCTGATATTTTTCAGATTTCATCCTTGTATGTCATACTCAATGTATATCGTGTATAGTTATCTACTCCATATAGTCTACTATGATACCAGGTGCATGTATGACATGGAGAAATTAGTCCTTTATTTAGCACTGATCATAATGATTTCACCATAAGATAGTCGCTCAAAGTGTATGGTGGGTGACATATATCAATCAAAGAGTGTGATAACGGACTTGCGGGAGCGCATTTGCCGTGCGTCCGTCTCTCACGGCGTCCCGAGCACAACTGAGCGGACCCGGAAGCGGCGCGCTCTTTTACGCTGTACTATGTTCTATAGAATATATAGTCCAGCTTTCCGTTTAAAGAACCCGCCACATGTGCGATGGTGCGGTGTGAGTGGTTCAAAAACCTACAGTCCCTGGCCGCACATGGGGCAATTACTGTCGTATTGAGGTCATTAGGCGCTGTATACAGGCTGCCATTTCAGACCCTTGCGGCTTAGCCCCGCCTATTGTAAGCTCCTCGCAATTCAGCCCCTGGCTGCGAAGAGAGAGTAGCCGGCCCAAACAATACAATACAATACAAAAGAACTGCGTATTAGAAGCCAAATGCCTCCCTTTGATGCCAAACTTGTGCGATTTGACAGATGATATACCCGCTGAACTGTGTCAAATTTTGTGCTAGTTTGGCATGGATTAAACTAATGTTGTAACTTTTCGTTCTTGCTGTTGTCACTTCCTGATTGTTTGCAATATTTGTTGGCCCTTTTTGTGCAGAAAAAAAAAATTGTTTTTATCTTTGTAACTTGTCGCACGCCTGTTAGTGAACTCTGGCCTGGCGTCACGCCAGAGTGACTTCCTGCCCTGTCGGCGGTCCACTGCCCGACCAAAACAGACATTGGGAGGATTAGCGTTCGTTACAGGGGGCATTCTTTATTTCGAAATATTTCTAAAGTTGAAACAAACAATTTTATAATTGTAATTTATGCTTAAAAATGATATCTTTCGATGGTAACTTTAGAAATGCAAGCTATCAAAACTAATTCTAAAACATGGTATTTCTGTATTTCCTTTTTTCAAAATATTTATGAATATTAATAACAATTTATAATTATATGACATTAATTCTAAAGCATTACAAATATAGTTGAAAAACCCGCATGGTGTCATGGAATCGACTCTATAAAACGTGCCATTAAACTCTTCAGTTTTTTTGTTATTAAAGCCATATCTCTTCACGCCAGACATTTAAAAAACATTATTTTTTTTTTCGACCTTCCGGTCTAACTTGTATCTGAAAAAATCCCGAGAAGCAAGAAATAAAATTGGTGTGACCTAACAAATAACACACAATGTGCCTACAAACAAATATAATGTTAATGACACCAAGGGAAAATGCATGTAACATACAATTTGGATTAAACGTTAAATAATGGTAAAAGCTGTATAAAGCTTAGGGTGTGCTTACTTAAACAGTCCCTTACCTATACGAAATGAGAAAGCGTTTCTATAAGTTTTCTATTTAACTATAAAAATCAAGTACCAGAAGATCCACCCTATTGTGGAGTAATACAGCGAAACCAGTAAACAAAAAAAAAACTAAACAAAATCTTATGAGCCCTGTTGGTACTCTATATTTCCTTAAACTGTGCATCAACGCAGACAAGTTTTCATGCCCCCTTAAGATATGGTAGGTATATACGTGCCACAGGAGAACACTGCCCATAATATCTCTTATAAGGCAGACTGGCCTTCACGTCACTCCAGGTGTCAGCAGACCTGTCATACACGTTTAGGAGATATATGTATGCTTCCTCGGATTCACTAGTACAGTTTAACAATACATGCATTCGGTTATCCAGTACAAAAAGACTGGGAACTATATCAATACCAAGGTTTTCTGTGTTGGGCCAGCCTTCCAGTTCCTGCCAGCAGTCTGACTCTGTGTCGTACACCAGAGTCTGACTGAAGTCACCATCTGTGCAGAAAATCTCTGTTCCCATGACAACTGCTGAACAGACTTCAGCAATGTCGATCGGTGTGGCTCGCTTGCACCAACAGTCCTGCTTTGGGTCGTAGCGATGCACTTCCATACTTGCGATAAAATAGAGGTGTGAACTGCAGGACAATGCTGCACTTTGGTAGTGTGAATTATAGTCAAGTTTCAGCTGTGAACATTCCTGCCACTGATCTGTGTGACAGTTGTACTTCCTCATCCATACCAAGCCACTGTCTTCAACTTTACCGCCAGCAAGATAGAATAAAACCCCATCAACTTCAACAAGACGCTCATTGTAGTATCTAAAACCATTTTCCTGTTGTAGCCACTTAGATACTGAGGACATGCCAGCATGTTCCCACACATTTGCAGCATGGTTGTACTTAAACACGGACAATTCATTGTTCCTCTCTCGATCACGAGTCAGGACGTAGATGTTGTTATCACTGGTGACTGTCACATCTGTGAAACTAGGGAGGTCTTCTGACTTGTAACTGCAGCTGATGTATTTCCCTTCCCGAGGGTTCATAAAGAGGAGCTCTTTCGAACTGGAGATGATAAAATACATAGCAAAATGTTATGAAAATGGAATGGAAACTCGTAACTCTTCCTAAGAAATTAAGCCAAAATCACAGCATGCAAATCTTTCAAATCTAGCCTTGCATGCATGCATGAGAAATGGGATTTATTAAAAGATAGAATGAGGTTAGACTATCAAAAAGAAATGTGTACTGCAAAAGAGGAATAATTTTGTACAAAGCTTTTAAACCTACAAAGCCAAACAAAGTAGTATACTGACTCTACATGGGACAGCATAACCATTTCTGTAGTCATCCCAAGCCTCGCTTTTAGATTAGAGTTCCTTTTCTGTACCACAGTCTTGATGACCTCACAGCTCCCAGGATCCTCCCTGACCAGGGGATGATCCAAGATGGCTGCCGTGTCATCTGAGGTCAGCAGGTTGAAGCGGATGTGAGGGAGGATGCTGGGCAGGTGGTGCAATCTGTTGGGTACAACTTGACATAGTTAAACTTTTTTTACATTACTACAGAAAATATGGACAGACTGGCTTCTATAGGTACACGTCCAATTAAGTAGACACAAGGTGTGAACAATTCTATAACACCCACCTGTCCTCCTTGCTGTGCTGCACCCATCTCACCACAGCTTCCCACACTGTTGTCTCCTCTTTATCATCCAGCTCATCATGGCTGATGATTTCAGTCAGCTGATCCACACTCAGGCTGAAAAAGTCAACACTGGACACAACCTGTGAAGTGTGGAGTACAAGAAGAATGTGACTTAATCTTGCTCTGAAATAAAAGAATCTATATGTGCTATAATATACTAATGATAAAAGCAACAAAATGCTCTACTATATGTACATGTATAGCCAATATCAGTGTAGCAGATCAGTTCCACAAGCACACTGCATAGCAGCAGCTGGTTATATTAGACTGAATGATTGGTCAAACTTAACCTTTACATACCAAAATTGATTTTAAAAATGGTGCCATTGATTTTGAACATTTTAATTTATCTTAAGCTTTTTACAATACCATTTTGTTATGAAAGGTCTATTTTCCTTCAAATATTACATAATCATGTCTCGTTACTGCTGCTTTTATTCCCTATGTTACATCGACAAATATAAAGGCTAACCTCAGTAAAGTGTTTGGCAATCCACTGCCAACAACTCTTCAGAACAATGTCCACAGAGAAGACATCAGCAAACTTGTACAGGTCTACACAGGTGGAGCGCTCCACGTTCATGGCCATGTAGCTGCTGCAGGTGTCTCTCACATAGTCCAGTTGGAGGAGGTCGGCTGCCTGGTACAGGGGCTGCACTTTGTCCAGGGACACATAGAGGGTCCCCGAGTAGATGTAACTCAGGATCTCCCCAAACATGCCTGCATCCAAGTCCTGAAAAACAACAAAACGTAATAATGTTCAAACTTTCACCACATATGAAAAAAAATCCTCAGTTTGGTAGATCATAGGATAGTGGAGTTTCCTTTTCACAACCAATTTGTCTCACCTGCTGACATTCTAATGCTTCTTTTGACATCTTTTAACAGGCCCTGAAATGTCAGCATGTGAGATCAATCGGTTGTGTAAAGAGATTACACGCAATTCGTTGTGTAAAAGAAAACTCTACTATCCTTTCACCTTAGAGTGTCGCAAAGCTACCGAGGTCATGGGTAAATTTCTGATCACTCGGTATCCAATGATGAAGTCGTCACTGGCTTACCAGTGGGGAATACTTATCGTCACTAGTTTTCCAGTGATGAAGGTCACGTTGTCACTGGCTTACCAGTGGTGAATATTTATCGTCACTAATTTTCCAGTGAAGAAGGTCACGTTGTCACTGGCTTACCAGTGGGGAATATTTATCGTCACTAGTTTTCCAGTGATGAAGGTCACGTTGTCACTGGCTTACCAGTGGTGAATATTTATCGTCACTAGTTTTCCAGTGATGACGGTCACGTTGTCACTGGCTTACCAGTGGGGAATACTTATCGTCGCTAGTTTTCCAGTGATGAAGGTCACGTTGTCACTGGCTTACCAGTGGGGAATACTTATCGTCACTAGTTTTCCAGTTATGAGGAAACTTCAGCACCGGTTTACCGGAATTAGCACTGGAAACATTCCCCACTGGTAAACCAGTGACCACAAATATTTCCGCACTCCGAGAAACCAACTGCTGGGCATAGGACACACCATGTGTTAGGCTGCCGTTATTGTTATACACTGCCTTCTCAAACAACTGGCCCTTTTCAGAGCAAGCCCAATTACTCTATCACAAAACGCCAGCAAAATAAACTACGTCTCTAACAAGGAGCTAACATAAAAGCTCCTTGGTCTCTAAAGATCACTGAGTAGGCGACCTTCGGGTAACGTTATGCAGTAACGAGAGTATAGTTTTGTTCCATATATGCAAATGAACAGTATGCATATAAGCACATCAAATGAGATTGATTAAGATTGAGATCACAGAAAAAAAGCAATTCATCACTGGGAAACAAGAGACGAACTTTCTTCGTCACTCGGCGATGACGTAATTTTGAGTATCACTGTCTTGTTGTATATAGCAGAATATATCACAAATATATCACAAAACCTATTCGGCTATTCTATCTTCTGACTTGACCTTTGACCATAAATTCCAAAGAGGTCAGTAAGTGGGGAGGGGGGGCATAGCGAGGGACACATTAAAGGAACATATGTTTTGGCAACAATGGGTTTCCCGTTACACATATTCTCTATGATGCGTATCATATTTGAAAATTCCTCGTTTCACTCTCTAACCTGCCGTCAGCCAACCCTACCTGTAAAACAACTGTCTTCTGACGACTTTCCGCCATGTCACTTGTAAACATGGCCCTGAAGTAGGGGCTGGCCGCGGACAGAACAAGCCGATGGCAGGGAAACCGCCGGCCCTCGACTTCAAGGACGACATCCTGCAGTACCCCAGCCTTCTGTAAGTCACCCACAGTTCCAAGAAACCCGTGCAGATAGCTCTCGTCTTGGTAGGAACGAGGACGAACTGCGCTGACGTGGGGTTCTTGGTCTGCAGCAGCCATGTTGACGATGATGCATAACCTGAGGGTCAAAGGGTGGGCAGGCCTGACGAACATTGATTACACACATAATGTAGCAGTACAAGAGCCAGTATAACCTCTTTAAAAGAGGAAAAATGCCTATCTAACAATGTGAATAACCGATATGGATATCTGTACCACTAGCAGCATGTTTTTGTTTTGCAAAATATTAACGTCTGAGTTTATTTCTAAGGAACATGTGCCCACAACACAATATATGATAGATTTTGTTGTATGTCAGTGGATTTGTTTGATTTCAGTATATGTAACAATAATTTATCTCAATGGACCTTAAGTGCAAATTCAAATAAATCATGACATGTAACAATCCTTTCATGGCAGATATATGAAAATATATTAAAGAATGTCTAGACGTAAGAAATTTCTGAAATGATTTTCAAAGCCTACAATGTTTGTAAGAAACCTTAACCCATACTGCATACTCATGTATTAGTTAGATAAGCCTTAAGTTAAGCTATAGAACTGTAGTAATGTAGATGCCATACTTTGTACCTTGAACAATTGTTGTGCAATAAAGTATATATATATACAGTTGTATGTTCATCATCATCGGTCGACGTGCTTGCACACCACGGGGTTTACGGAGTGATATACCCTTTCGAATAGCTGAATACAAGACGGGATGTGCCAGGTCTCCCGTCCGGGTGAGTGATGTTAAACACCGTATGGTTGATACAAGAGAGAGGTTCGCCAGGCCTTCATCTGGGTGATTTGTAGTGAGTCACCAACTCCAGACAGTATAGTTTGCTCCATCGCACACCACACAATCGCACGTGTGGTTTTTTTTTTTAACGTGCATATGGTATGGGTCTCTCCATACATGGAACCTCCTAGGGACGGCCCTTGCCGAAGCTAGGTACTCATTTTCACCTGAGTAAAGTGATGAAAGCCGTGTAAAGTGCCTTTCTCAAGGGCACAAGATCGGTAACACGGCAGCCGTATTCGAACTCGAGACCTCTAGGCGAACTGCACGCAAAGTTATATATAAATTTATATATATATGTAACGCTGTCTAGAAATTAGATATTGGGCAAACGTCACATTAACCTTAACTGTTCTGTCTGTGCTTGGTCATTTAATACTCAGCAACGCTAGATCTGTTGAAAATAGCTGTTCGTTGGTCAGTAAATCAAACAGAATCAGTCAAGAAGTTATGGATGCATTTATTGTAACAATGAGAAATAGATGAAGAAAGTAGAATAGAGTCTATAGTCAGTTCTACCAAGTTTTACAGTCAATCGTACAGAGGCAGTCAGACTTGCAGGGTTCCAAACCGCCAATGGGAGTCGAATACTCCACAAGACAGATTTCTTTGTAGCGAAATGGAATGTTTGAGTATCACTCGTTCACAAGTTATAATATACTAAATTAGGTCCAGGTTCAGGTGCGGACCTCGACCTGATCCTCTGGACCTGAACTTGACCTGAATTTCCTGTACCGGTACCCAACCCTATCCAGTAACAATATAAATAATAAGAACACTATCTAGAAATTAAAAACAGATGCAATTTGAATCATATATTATTGAAATACGGGAGAGTACAGAGTATTTTTGTACATGTGTGTGTGATATGATGTCATGCCCGATGACTAACAGTGCTACACATACACAAGTGTTCATTCTCTCCATAAGGCCATGTTGATTTGATTATATGGATGACATCCTCTGGGAACTCCAAAAACTGATGCGAGCGAGCGAATAAAAAAAAGTTTGGCCAAAAAAAAAAATGCCTTCAGTATGAACTCAAAGTGGCCAGGAAGGTTGAACATATGACTAAACACACATAGTATGGTATACCAACAGTTAGGTGTAGGGACCAGTACAACATACCGGTGCAAACATTTTTTTTTTCTTCTTGGACCAATCCGAAAAAAAAAAAAGATCTGAAAAAAAATTAGAGGAACAGGTTTTGCCAATTACAAAATGGACACACTATGTCGGCATGCATTTGGGGTCTTACCGGGGCCAAGAAGACAACAAGAGCGAAGTCAAGTAGAGTTCATAGTCAATTGTACCAAGTTTCTACAGTCAAAGGTACAGAGACAGTTATTACATGGAGATGGGATTTCAAAATGCCAGTGGGAGTCCAATAATCCATCAAACAGATTCCTTTGTAGCAAAATTGACCAATTACCATTGTTTTGCGAATTGCCAGTTCTCAAGTTTCCACAATCAGGTTCAGGTCCGGACCTGGAAATGATCCTCTGGAACTGAACGGGAGCTATACCTGAATTTTCTGAACTGGTACCTCCCCCTACAGACAATAGATTTTTTTCTTTTGTACTTTCACATCTTATTCTTTGACTTTAGATTTATTTTGGCATTCTATGCCATAAGTTATGTTTTCTGATACTTTTTTTCAATCTACGGCATATTTGTGCTCATTTTGTGCTGCCTTGCACAATTTATTGTGTGGTTAAAAACTTTTTTTTTTGAAACGGCCGAAAAGCGAGCGCGGATGTCATTCATATAATCAAATCAACATGGCCTAAGGAACAAGGGTTCACTTGTTGGCTGCAAAAGTAAGGGCTAATATAATTATTGCTTTGCAGCAAAAGCCAACAGAAGCACTGGTAATAAATAATCAAACACGTGTGCCCCCTGCATCTGTAGTATTCTATGTGTTAGCACACCTGTCCTGCACACCTGGCAGGTAGACACGTGCAACAATAGGGGTACATGTCCATACCAAGTCATCAGCCAGGGTGACATCTATTTCTCTCCAAACACCCTCACACCTGTCATACAGATGTACTTGCCGATATTCCAGCTCTTCCGTATCTAGATACACATGCAGCTGGTTCTCAAGTACAAAGAAATACGTACTATAATCTCTATTCTCCGCTTCTGGATTTTCCCAAACTGGAAGCTGCTGCCACCTGTCTGCCTCGGTATCGTACACTGACACAGAAGTAAAGTCTATGTCCGAGCAGAAGATCTCAGTACCCAGGGCAATACTGGTCCAGAACTCATCGATAAGAAAAGTTGGTGAGGCTGCCATGAACCAGCAGTCCTTCTTTGGGCTGTAACAGTGCAGTTCTTCTGTGCTTAACAAATAGAGGCAACCATTTGACACTGATGGTTCCATGCGAGAAATGTCATCTTTCAGCGGGGAACAGTCATGCCATTCCTTTGTGTTCCAGTCATGCTTCATCAGTGTAATGGTCTGTGATTGTAACGGATGGTTCCAATGACAAGCAAGGTAATAAAGATTTCCATCAACAGCCAAAAGATGCTCGTCTGTTGGTGGCCTTGGAAGCTTTTTAACTAACGACTTACGTTCCCAGACAGCCTTCATTTGATTATAGAACAGGAGGGACATCTGAACCTCTGATTCCTCAGCCAGGACGTAGATGTCGTTGTCACTGGTGACCGTAGCACTGACGATAGGAGGGATTTCAGAGAAACTGCAGCGGAAGAACTTCCCTAATCTTGGATTTATCCCCTGCATGTTGTTGGGACTGGAAAAGACAGAAACTTGCTTTACTTAATGCACAAATCTAGCTTCATTCTTATATGGGGAATAAATAAGATTGAGGTCACTCACAACCAACATCGTACGTTACCAGTTACCAGATTGGTCCACAAATGCAATAAGAAATACCCGAGTATATCCTCCATATAATGCTTCAGTTAGCTAGGTTCAGACCTGGTTTCAAAGAAAAGGGCCATTTCCTCTGCACCCGTCCCAAATCTTGGCTTCATGTTGGAGGCACCTCTCTGCACCACATTCCTGATGACCTCAGAACTCCCAGGTTCCTCCCTGACTAGGGGGTGTTCCATGATGGCTGCCGTGTCATCTGAGGTCAGCAGGTTGTAGCGGATGTGAGGGAGGATGCTGGGTAGCTGATGCAGTCTGTAGGGTAGAGGGCAGGGGTTGATTCAACTGATTTCTTTGTAATGCAGCATCTTTTATTTCTATGCTTATTGCTAAAACCACACTATTTAGTTGCAGAACATTCATAGTCATACCCACCTGTCCTCCCTACAGTGTTGTACCCATCTCACCACAGCCTCCCACACTGTTGTCTCCTCTTTAACATCCAGCTCATCGTGGCTGATGATTTCAGTCAGCTGATTCACACTCAGGCTGCAAAACGTCTCACTGGAGGCAACCTGTTCAGATGTAGAGTACATGCACATGAAAGGTAGTGTGGAAAACAGCCTTCTTTTGGCAAAGGCATATTGAAAATTAACAATTTCCAATGAATAGTGGATGCCATTCCTTTATATCATTAATAGGACAACTATGGAGGTTAATAATCTAAATCTAAATTTGTAGATAACATCATTTAATGTGATAGTCTCTCTACTTACAAGAAATGCAAAGAACTGTAATTTACACAATATCTGTTAAATAATACATAATAAATGTTTGGCATTATCTTCCTAAAAGAAAAAGTTATTTTTCTAGAATTCATGACACTTTGTGGTCACTCTTGCATGGGACGGAGAACAGTGGGACTAGAAAGTCAGGAAGTAAACTAATATCAAAACATCATGATCAGACCCACCTCAGCAAAATTTCTATCGATCCACTGCAGACAACATTTGAGAACACTGTCCACAGAGAAAACATCAGCAAACTTGTATAGGTCCACACAGTTGGAGTGATTCACATTCATGGCCATGTAGCCGCTGCAGGTGTCTCTCACATAGTCCAGTTGGAGGAGGTCGGCTGCCTGGTACAGGGGCTGCACTTTGTCCAGGGACACATGGAGGGTTCCAGAGTAGATGTAAGTCAGGATCTCCCCAAACATGCCTGCATCCAAACCCTGTTAAACAATATAACGTTAACAAAAACATTTACCACATTACATATTATTACTATTAATATCATGATTCATTCATGTAATGTTATTAATATCATGATTCATTCATGTAATGTTATATACAGGGTAAATATATATCACAACTGTCTTTATTTCTTTAAAAAAAGTTAAAATTTCCATGCCAATTTGCTATTGAATCATATCAATTTGCTATTGTTCATATAGTTATATGTTTCTAATCACTGTAAAATATTTCTTATAGCTAAAAATAGAGGCACAATGATAATATGTGGCTCACGAAGTTGACATTTAACCCCTAACGCCAAAGACGTAAGTGGGGAGGGGGCATAGTGCGGGAACAACTAATCACACCTGTTTTACATGCTCTCTATGATACGTAGCATCTTTGAAATATTCGTCATTCGCTCTATTCTACAGGCACGTCACGCCAACCCTACCTGTAAAACAACCGTCTTCTGACGACTTTCCGCCATGTCACTTGTAAACATGGCCCTGAAGTAGGGGCTGGCCGCGGACAGAACAAGCCGATGGCAGGGAAACCGCCGGTCCTCGACTTCAAGGACGACATCCTGCAGTACCCCAGCCGTCTGTAGGTCACCCACAGTTCCAAGAAACCCGTGTAGATAGCTCTCGTTTTGGTAGGAACGAGGACGAACTGCGCTGACGTGGGGTTCTTGGTCTGCGGCAGCCATGTTGATGATGATGGCATGACCCCAGGGTCAAAGGGTAGGTAGACACGCACTGATTACCCAAATAACGAAGCGGTAAGGATGCAATCACCATTCCTTTCGATGGAAGGATTATCTTTTTTTATACATACAGATAACCAGTAACAATATTTGTAATGATCAGACAGTAATGATCTGTTGATTTTTTCCTGCCGTTAAGTTGTGTTTCAGTTCGGTATTGATCACAAGGAGTTTTTGCAATCTTTTAGTAAGGTAGCACCGGTCTGGCTGACAGAGTATACTAATTCTTCTCACGTTATCGCTATGCATTGATAAGATGTTGGGCTTGTTGATAGCTTCATTTAAGCTAAGACTATGCCTGTCTGTACCTTTATTTTATTTTTCTATCATTATGACGTAATATGACGTAATTATGACGTTATGAATTTTTGTCTGAAACGCGGAATTCTCATAATACCTAAATATTTCAAACCAAAAGTTAACAATAAAGGTTTTGTATCAATATTTAGGTCTTATAAGACTTCTTCTGTCAAAAGCCGACGCAACGACGTCAAATATGACGTTATAAAATGACGTCCTCTGTTTTTAGCTATCCGCCATCTTGGATTATCAACTTTAAATGTCTTAAGATACATCTTTTCAACATATAATTCTAAAATGCCTTGAAGATGGATTTAAAACGTTCACATGAATGTTTTCTGTAAGAAAATAACAAGTAGTGATGAAATCCGAGTGAAAATAAGCTGGTTATATTTTTCATCATGATATTGTCGGCCATCTTGGACTTTTACCGATTACGTCATCGCATTAGCATAATCTGTGAATATCTAATTATAAATGTCACACTAAAATATGAAAGATATATAAAAAGAAGTATAGTTTAGCAAGAAAATCTAAAACTCCCATTGTTTAAACCAAAATTAGTGATTTTTGTAAAATTTGCCTTTTAGAAACCCGTTGCCATGGAAACACAAAAAATCATAAACTAACGCTGTTTTTTGTAAATTGTTGCCAGCTAAAGTCACCAAGTTTGGTTGTTCTAGCACCAGCTGTTTGGGAGCTATAGGACGTCAAAGTAGACGCGGGCACTTTTACCCACTCCCGCCATATGCACTCGCCTCAATAGAAAG
This sequence comes from Branchiostoma floridae, assembly GCF_000003815.2. NCBI lineage: Eukaryota > Metazoa > Chordata > Leptocardii > Amphioxiformes > Branchiostomatidae > Branchiostoma > Branchiostoma floridae. The sequence continues at coordinate 1,518,006 of NC_049988.1, read as the reverse complement.
AAGAAAAGGATACAGAACTTTAAAAATACGTGACATCATTACAGCATATGTAAGGTCGTAACTGTAAGGAGGCTTATTCTCAATATTGGAATAGGACACGTTAAGTGTTCTTCTTACATGACTGTTGCATAATGCATACACAACATGATATATTTGCTACAAGTAGATGACCTCTGTTGTACATTTGTTTTTTACTATAGCTAGATAACATAAAAACTGGTAAGCTACCAGTTCGGATAAGGGAGTCTTTTTATATGTCCCGAAATCACACTTGTAGTGTTTTTACAGGTGTGTTTTACCAGGGTTGTCCAATGTAGATCTCAGTGCAGCAGAATAGCCGAATTGCCCAGATTTGTCGGGGTTTTCACCAGTATGAGTTCTCATGTGTTGGGATAAGTGAGACTTGTAAGATGTCCTGTACCAGCACTCCCTACATGTATGGCTTCTCACCGGTGTGTATGGCTAAATGTCGGTTCAAGTTGGACTTATGTGCAGTAGAAAAGTCACAATGATCACACTTGTAGGGTTTTTCAGCTGTATGAGTCCTCATATGTTCCACTAAATGAGACTTCTGAGTTGTCCGGTACCCACACTCCCCACACATGTAGGGCTTATCACCAGTGTGCATGGCTAGATGTTGGTTCAAGTTGGACTTATGTGCAGCAGAATAGTCACACTGGTCACACTTGAATGGTTTTTCACCAGTATGAGTTCTCATATGTTTGGATAAATCAGATTTCAGAGCTGTCCTGTACCCACACTCCCCACACATGTAGGGCTTATAGCCAGTGTGCATGGCTAAATGTTGGTTCAAGTTGGACTTATGTGCAGAAGAATGGTCACACTGGTCACACTTGAATGGTTTGTCGCCGGTATGAGTTCTCATATGTTTGGATAAGTGACACTTTTGAGTTGCTCTATACCCACACTCCCCACACATGTAGGGTTTATTACCTGTGTGTTTGGCTAGATGCTGTTTCAAACTGTATTTTCGTGCAGCAGAATAGTCACACTGGTCACACTTGAATGGTTTTTCTCCTGTGTGTGTTCTCATATGTTGGGATACGTGAGACTGACATGCTGCCGTGTATCCACACTCCCCACACATGTAGGGTTTCTCATCAGTGTTTGGTTTCGGTTGACTGACCGCTATGGTTGTGCTCACTGTTGGCTGGTCTTTGGTTTTACTTTCATTCCGGTCACCTAGAAATCCTGTAGGAGACCCATCACCGAGGTTCTTGGAAGCAGCAGTAAGAGACCATTTACCTGCCTCTGCCATGTTGAACCTAATGGAATAGAAAATATCAGAAAAGAAGAAATATGTTGAACCTAATGGAATAGAAAATATCAGAAAAGAAGAAATATGTTGAACCTAATGGAATAGAAAATATCAGAAAAGAAGAAATATGTTGACAATAGAAAATATAAGAAAAGAAGAAATATGTTGAGCCTAATGCAATAGAAAATATCAGAAAAGAAGAAATATGTTGAACCTAATGCAATAGAAAATAAAAGAAAAGAGGAAATATGTTGAACCTAGTGCAATAGAAAATATAAGAAAAGAAGAAATAGCCCCATTTAAACTAGTTTCAAGCAAACAAATAATGTTAACCTTTATATTATCAAGCCTAACAAGCTATTTACAATTAGGTTTTGTTTTATTTTCTTAAAATGCATTTGTTTCCGATATACTAGTTACCTTCACCTTAAGTGACAGGAAGTGATAATAATAATAATATCTGGTGTAATTGCAGCCATAAAGATGATACCAATTCATTTCCAAAAGTAGTATTTTGTTTTTCCTTTTCTTGCGCAAAAAAAGTACAGTTCGGTCATTTTAGCTCCAGGCCTTTTGTGATTAGCTACAGCTCATAACAAATCACCCGTCATGAAAGCGCCACCCATTTTACAGTAGACTCTCCCAACGACCTCAATGACCCCAGCGGCATCTTCAGTACACTTATCGGTCGCCTGTCGGGTAGACAAGATCTGTTTGGTCTTACACAAACACAGTCATAATCTAGCCCCTCGAGCTTTCTCCTGATACTTGCTACATGTAACCGTACATTACAGGATGCTTGCTACACCTCCTGTAACCATGATGATAGCGGTCTGACCAGTTCATTATTTGTTTCGAAAAAAAGGACAATGGTAAGTAGAAGAAATGGAGGACTGTTTTTTTTTTCCCCTTTGTTTCCGGAATTCCATGAAGGTAAAAATGCCCCCCTCCCCACCACCACTATTTTCGTCACCCCGAAAAGTCTTACATTTCTGCCTAATGTCGCCCGCATACCATACAAATGACCTCTAACCCCTATACTTCATAATAATGCAGTCATGTTGTATGTATATCTTGTTCTTACCTGCTTCCGGTGTTGATTATTACCTTCGCACAATCCTCCTGCAAGCGTCTGTCTGGAGCAGCAGCAGGCGGTCAAAAATGACGGACACTGTAGGGTGAAAGGTCATTCGACTCCTGCTTACCCATTATTGTTCAGTACGTTCCGCCTACACTATTGGTGAGGTACCCAATATTTCTATCTGTATATAATAGGCAGATTACATGATAGAAATTTGTCCTCAGAACCATGGTGTGACTGCCTTTTTGGATTTTCGTCTGTCTTTTTCCTTTTTTTCTTTTACTTTTCTTTCCATTTCGTTATCTTGTTTCTCTTTCTTTTCTTCCTTCTTTTTTATAGTTATTACCTTTCTTATTCTTTCTTTCTTATGTATTCGTTCATTTGCTCATTCATTGATTTATTCATTCATCGATATATCCATTCGTAGATTTATTCATTCTTCCTTTTAACCAATTCCTTTTTTCTGCGTTTGGCAATGAGTTAAAGGTTAGAAACCTATGGCCGCACAAGGCGATTACTGACCACATCACCACAGCATATGCACGCTCGCAACTTTGAGATCATGGTTAATTCTAAAATATTGGAATAGGATATGTAAATTACTCTTCGTACATGCCTGTCTTATTCCGTACCACAGTATTTTTTTTTTATTTGTTCATTTGTTCGCACTTTAAAACAAATAAAAAGTACAGATGAGTGAATTCTTATACATGAATAGTGCAAGGTAGGCCAAAAGCATAGAGCTTATAAGAAGGCCTTCCTATATTATCTCAATTCAATTCAACCTAACCTAGATAAGTATGAATAATAATTATCGGACACAATGGAATGGAAAATATATTACTCAAAATAATTAAACGTAACTTAGGAAATAATAAATGGATATGAGTATAAATTGAAAGTTAACGTTGCCAGAAATAACAAGGAAGTATACAAATTATACAAAAAAAATAAGTATGAAATAAGAAATAAGTATGGATAATGCATATTTACAGACAAATGCCTACTGGATGTCTGTATTATGCTCTAGGTTACATAAAATCATTATTTTGATATACTACTGTACATTTTTGTTTCAAAACCAGTCGTAACGTTAATGACAGTTTGCTACATATCGTTAGAAATTCCCAGATACATTTTTCGGTTCTACAATTATAAGTATTTATTACAACTAACTGCTGATGTTATTGTACTTCAAATCATTCTTTTTTTTTAAATAATCATGTGGGCGACAAAATGGTGGTGTGAAGAGATGAGTTAACTACCTTAAAATAGAAATCTGCTTATATTTTCGTAAGAATAGACAGACGGTGAATTCTACGTTGTTCAGTTATAGGAGGTAACAGATTTTTATATTGAAATTTTTCAACTGTCATACAACACAAATTATTCTCACCTCGAATTTTCAGTCGCACTTCCGTCGACCTTCTTCAGGAGTGACGATTCAGTTACTCTGATCACGTGACTTAGAGACACGTGATTCGAGTAACGAATCACAAATGCCTGGCAGACGATATCGGCCCCCGTCTCTGTTGAGTGTCGGCTGATGTGCTCTATAGGTGGACAATGAAGAAGTCAGACTACAATTTTTCATCGACTAAACCTTAGGCAGGTGACATTTGGCAGCCTTTTTCTTACACGTTTTCTATACTGTGGTTACTGGGGCTATGTACCGATACGGTGTACCGGTACAAAACCGATTTTTCTTATTGGACCGGTCCAGAAAAAGCGGACCTGACAAAATTCGGTGACAGGATGTTGGACCTATTGGAAAATGAACAGATTATATGATCAGGGATTCACACGTTATGGGGCTTACCGGTCGAGGAAAATAACAAGACCGAAGTAGCATAGAATGTATAGTCATTTCTATCAAGTTTTACAGTCTATCGTACGAAGGCAGTTAGATTATGAAACACCAGTGGGAGTCGAATACTTCACATAACAGCTTACCTTGTAGCGAAATGGATCATTGTTTTGACTATCGCCCTTTTACAAGTTCCCACATACAGAATCAGGTCCAGGTCGAGGTCCGGACCTGGACCTGAACGACCTGGAACTGAATATTCTGTACCGGTACCACCTCCCCCCCCCCCCCCCCCCATCCCACCCCCTAGTGGTTACATATTAAGCCACAACAAGTAAATTTTATGGATGACAAGAATTTTTTTCTTCCTTGTACATGATCAACATGACAAAAAAGTACCAAAATGGGACAGTATGTTGTGTTTTAGCCTAATGATTGTACTTGTAGAAGTCACACTAGCGAGGTAGCCTATGATGTCTGTAGTTATAGAAGCGAAACCAGCTGAATAGCTGTAAAAGTGGCACCACTATGGAAGTCACGAGTGTAGTTGGCAACTTGGTAAGTAATACCAGTCTACCACAATAGTGTCACTTTAACAACACAAGTTCACTTCTTGAAGACAGGAATGAATGATTTGTTGTCAGTGCTACCATGTTTTGTCACTTAAACTCTTGTTACGACGTTTATGGTGTCTATTTTGAAAATTTAGCCGTCTTATTTTTTTTAACCATCTTGTTTTTTTTTCGCCCTATCTCATTATTTTTGCAGTCTGCAGAGGATGTCATCCATAAAATTTACTTGCTGTGGCCTAATATGTAACCACTAGGGGGTGGGTACGCTGCACCATGCTGGGCCTCGGCGCTGACCCAGAGGCAGTCGGCCGCCTAAGAGCGGGTGCAGAGAAGGGCCTTCAGGATGATGTTGGGACGACAGTTCACCTCGTACAGCGTAGCTCTCCAACATCTAGAACTTGCTCGCCTTTCAACCCGTAGACGAAGACTACGCACTGACTTTGCTGTGAGAGTTGAAAGGTCACCTCTGTGTGGCTGCCCCCAAACCGTGGACAACAACATGGGAGGCAACTCCGCAACAATGCACGCTGACAACAGCCTACTGGGACTAATCGGTAACTAAGGCTTACGTCACATTTCCAAACTGGGCCTAGTCGAGCAGCTGTCGAGAACGAAAAGCATTATATAAACAAGAAAGCTTCTGAAAAAAGCTGGCCGGTGCGTATTTTGGAAAAAGCCTGGATGTTAAACAAAATCACACGAAAAAAGAGTTTTTAAACATCGAATTACTGAATTGGTCTGTCTTCTATTAAAAAACACTACATGAGATTTGTCTAAGGCCATGTTGATTTGATTATATGGATGACATGCTCTGGGAACTCCAAAACTGATGCGAGCGAGCGAATAAAAAAAAAAAGTTTGGCAAAAAAAAAGTTTCTTTCAGTATGAAAGCAAAGTGGCCAGGAAGGTTGAACATAGGACTAAAAACACATAGTATGGTATACCAACAGTTAGGTGTAGGGTCCAGTACATCATACGGGTGCAAAACATTTTTTTTTCTTCTTGGACCAATTCGAAAAAAAAACAGACCTGAAAAAAAAATATTAGAGGAACAGGTTTCGCCAATTACAAAATGGACACACTATGTTGGCAGGCATTTGGGGTCTTACCAGGGGCCAAGAAGACACAAGAGCGAAGACAATCAGGTCCAGGTTCAGGTCCGGACCTGGAAATGATTCTCTGGACCTGAACGGGACCTATACCTTAATTTTCTGTACTGGTACTTCCTCCTACCAACAATAGATTTTTTTCTTTTTGTACTTTCACATCTTATTCTTTGACTTTAGATTTATTTTGGCATTCTATGGCATTAGTTATCTGTTTTCTGATACTTTTTTTCAATCTACGGACTATTTGTGCTCACCGAACCATGCATCCATCTATCCATGCATCCAAAGACCCGCTTCTGCTGTCTCTATTAAAGCTGGTGCTACGCACCAGCAAAAACGTAGAAATACACAGAACGTAAAGAGAATAGTCGTGGGCATTATTTGTGTATATTTTTACGTATACATTTTCTATGTTTCGTTTCCACAAACAGCCCGGCCGGGCCCCGGTTTGGAAATGTGACCTAAGCCTAACCAGTGCAATAGCAACAATGATCAGTTCATTAAATGACCCGTAGACTCTATGATACCAGATTGGACAATCAGTTTTCAGCAAAGTTTGCAAAACAAATTAATTACATTTATCATAATCAGACTTCTAAATTTTGCAGTTTTAAAGTTTTTTTCAATTTGTATTTTAGACATTGCACCGGTACTCCTCGTATTTATATTGTTTATTCCTTGTATTATTGGCAATATACGTCTAATTTGTATTGTTTATGTTACAATATAGTTAGTAACAATGTGCAGAATTGCAGTGTAAACAAGCCTACTAATTCGGCTCTCGGGCCGCGACTTAGATGTAAAAGAAATAAACTATTTCTTTCTCTCTCTTTTTCACTCTGTCTCTCTCTCTCTCTTATATAAATGACTAGGAGACTGTTTTAGTGGGCTATGGCCTTCTATGTAAACCTTTCACAATAATAGACCATCCAAAATACACCTATACAAAAATAGATTTTTTTTTACCTCTGTACAAGATTGGAACCATTCCCAACATTCCCGTACTCTTCCACATATTATTCATTATTCCATATTATATGTGATAACTAGGCCCTATACTAAATTCCAGGTCATTTGGATTCCATATCATGACGCTGGAAGTTGCATAATTGAAATCTATTAAATAATCGCAGTTGAATGAGACGAGTGAAAAAAAGATAATGTCTTATTAGCGATAGGGATACACAAAGTAATTGACACGTCTTGACCCACTTACGTCATTTATCTGTAAATAAGACAACCGATTCGATTTAGGGAGAGGTCAAAGGTCAGGTGTTGTCATCTGACGTGTTTTGTGTGAGCTCTCCAGAATTCGCGTTCTGGAAGCTCTCGAGCGGTGCTAACCGTTCTTTTTGAGTCAGTAGTGATACATAAGTGTGTGCTGACTTTCGTCGCTGCCTTGGAATTACTTTCTTTCAATCTTTGGAAGACTTTGTGCCCGTCTTTTGAAGACCAGTGGGAGGGCTACTCCGACAGGAAAGATGGCGGCACGTGACGACATTTCAAGGCTCCAAGACACCAATCTTTGGATCAAAATCGACGCGGTCGGTATGCCCAAGTTGTCTGAATTTGATATAGTTGAAGCACTGTACAATACTGTTCAGACTGAGCTGGATGATTCCATAAAACCAGAAGAAATCCTAGGCGCACAGTACCTGAGCCAGAAGCGCACCTGGGTAATTAATTTTACATGCCTGGATGCTAAGGCGAAAGCAATCAGCGTAGGTCGAGTGGTTGTCGGTTCAAAATCCTACGGAATCCTGGATTTCCAGAAAACGGGTTTAAGGAAAACCGAAATCAGGATTTCTATCCATGGTATTCCGCATAGTGTATCGGATGATGAGGTTGCACAATGGGTGGACTCGAGAGCTGAAAGGACGACAGAAGTCCTGAGACATCAGAAGAAGAACAGGAATGCGGACTCCCCCTTTCAGCACCTGTACTCGGGCCACAGATTCTGTTATGCGTCGAAGATCACCAACCCATTCCAGCGGTACGGTACCTACAGCATACCTGACCCTACGGATACAGGTTCTCTGATTGACATTGAAGTGACAGTTTTCCACGATGGCCAGCATATCAACTGCAAATCTTGCAAGTCAGAGGACCATGCATTCCACGAATGCCCTCATCGCATCACTTGCCACAACTGCGGAAAAAAAGGTCACACAAAAAAGTGGTGCAGGGCCGAAAGAAGTAATCCATCAAGAGAAAGAAGAGATGTTGAGCAGAAAGTTCAGCAAGGACTCAGAGCTGCCCGGGAGGCGTCCAACTCTCGATCGACTAGTGCTTCGAGAGCAGTCGTTAATAACAAAAATAGTGGAGAAGATCAAGACTGGACAGACTGGGCTTCTGGTGATCCCGATGAGACAGCCGAGAGTCTAGTTACAGGGGACAGTGATGGCGCAGAGAACACTCGGTGTGAGACAGAGTCAATTGCAAACCCCCCACATCAGGAACAAGCCGGTCTCTCTAGTGGAACCAATCAGAGAAGACTTACACGTTCAACGCGCCCAGCGCCCACCAGCACTGAGGACACTAGAGATCAAGGTCAACGGCGTCAACCTGGGACATCAAGGTCAACTAGGAAGAGAAAGAATGTTCTGACTCCGCTTGACAAGTCGAAGCCGGACAAACTGTACAAAGACGACGGTCGCCACAACGATCAGAGGAGAAACAAAGACAATGGGTAGGACTTAGGTCTATCTTCCATCAACACCCATGGTTCGACTACTCACCATCAACACGCGAGGCTTAAGGAAACGAACGGTACGGCGAACTGTTTTTCAATACCTTAAAGATAAGAAGATAGACATTGCTTTTATGCAAGAAACTTACATCAGCAGTGCTGATATAGAGACATGGAAGACAGAATGGGGAGGGATGCTTTACGCACACCCTGGTACCTGTCATAGCAAAGGACAAGTTATTTTGATATCTAAAGGTTCCAACATTAAAAATGTGGAATTTATAGATATATCTGAGAGGGTCATTGGTATAAAATTCATACACCATGGTGAGAAATTTGTTTGTTTCAATGTATATGCTCCTAACAATGTAGTGAGTAAGAAACTGTTCTACAAACAGGTTCTAACTCAACTGCAAGAACATTGTTGTGACGGTGAATATTTTATGTTAGCTGGTGATTTCAATACAGTACTCAATCGTGATCTCGACAATGTAGCAGGGAAAGAGCATGATAAAGCAGAGGTTAAATGTTTTAATAATTTAACAGACAACCTTGAACTACTTGACATCTGGAGAGTCTTCCATAGTGAAGACAAGGATTACACATGGTCTAAGAGAAACCCTTTTACAGCCAGGAGACTAGATTATCTCCTGATTAATGACTTTTTGTTTGATAAAACTACTGCATGTGAAATCATCTCTTTCCCCTGCAGTGATCATAGAGCTGTTGTATTGGATATGTCTGTAACACAGTTTGACAAAGGACCTTCATATTGGAAATTCAATAATTCATTTCTAAAAGATAAGGTGTTTGTTGATCGTGTTAATGAAATCATAGGAAACATCCAAGAAGGCCTTAGTGACTCTGTGATCGAAGATAAACAGTTAATATGGGACATCTGTAAGAGTAAGATAAAAACTTTCTCAATTAGTTACGGGAAACAAAAGGCTCTTGAAAAACGATCCAAACACAACATAATTGATGAAAAATTAGAACGGCTGGAAAAACAATTAGCTTCCGATCCAAAGAATTTAACATTACAGCAACAGGTGCACAACACAAAAGCTGAGTTTGAAGCATTAGCCCTTCACGAGGCGCATGGTGCACAAATCCGCTCAAAAGTTAAATGGATTGAGGAAGGAGAAAAAAACACAGCCTACTTTCTTCGACTTGAGAAGTCACGTGCCATACACAATGTTATTACAAGCCTCAGAACACCTGACGGTCACATAATAACAGATCAAAATAAATTATTGGAACAACAAGTTGATTACTATAGAAAACTATACAGTAAAAACGACGATTTCGACATAGAAAGCTTTGATGACTTTATTACAGACGTAAATTTTCCGACGTTGTCTGACATGCAAAGTAAATCTTGTGAAGGGTTGTTTACTATGACGGAATGTACATCTGCTCTACGTAACATGACAAATTGCAGTCCCGGCCTAGATGGCCTTACTACTGACTTTTATAAAGTCTTTTGGAGCAGAATAGGATCTATGGTTTTGAACTCACTAAATGAGGGCTACACGAAGAACCAGCTTTCTTCCACTCAACGTAAAGGGGTTATATCCTTACTCTTTAAAGGGGGTGAACACCAAGATTTAAGTAGAGACCAGCTGTCTAACTGGCGACCTATCTCAATCACAAATACGGATTACAAAATAGGTGCAAAGATATTAGCAAATAGATTACAGAACATTATTTCTCACATTGTTGGACCAGACCAAGTTGGATATATCAAGGGACGTAGTATTTTGAATAACATACGAGCCATAGATGACATAATTTGCTTTACTAGAGATTCTAATGTTCCAGGTGCCATTCTCTTCTTAGATTACAGCAAAGCCTTTGATACTATTTCCAAAGACCTCATTATAAATGTTCTTGAAAAGTTCAATTTCGGTTCAGATTTTGTTCAGTGGGTAAAGGTATACACTAATAATGCCCGTAGTTGTATCAATCATTGTGGTCATATCTCTGAATGGTTTGACCTAGGAAGAGGTGTACGTCAAGGATGTCCCCTGTCTTCTCTTCTGTTTATTCTAGCCACAGAGCTCTTTGCTCTTAAAGTCCGCCAGTCTTCCGAAATCAAAGGTATTACATTATCTGGGCTTAGCGACTCCGATGTTGAATCTCGAATTTTTCAATATGCAGATGATACTGAACTGATACTTGGTGACAAAATTTCTATTGATAGAAGTTTAGATATTATTAGACATTTTTCCGTTTTTTCTGGTCTAGTTTTGAATAAAGAAAAAACAGTAGCCATGTGGCTAGGCCCTTGGAGACACTGCTCTGAACAAGCTAGTGGGCTAAAATGGTGCACCACAGCAAAATGTTTAGGGATTGTTTTCTCATCTGCATGTTGTGCCTCTGAAGTAGAAGTAAATTGGAGCAAAAAATACTGTAAGATGAAAAATATTTTATCATCTTGGGCTTCACGCAACCTTAGTCTTATAGGAAAAATAACAGTGCTCAAAAACCTTGTAGCTTCACAACTGTCTTACAGTTTTGGTGCACTTATACCACCGGATAGCTTCTTAAAGGATGTTAATTTGATGTTTTACAGATTTATCTGGAAAAGAGATAGAGTAAAGCGTAATGTGATGGTTCAAGACTATTCAAAGGGAGGATTGAAAATGATAGATATAAGAATAATGCACAAATGTTGTTTATTACGATCGATAAAAAAATTGTTATCCGGTAGTGAAACTCCTACTCCTACATGGAAGAAGATACAACTGTATTATTTTAAGAAGTTAGGACCTGATCTTTGTATATTGAGACATAACTGCTCGGCAGTCCATGTGTCATCTAAAGATTCACTGTTGCCCTTACCTCTCTATTACCGTAAACTCATACTTACTTGGTATGAAATGAAACCTGTACAGAATGTCAATGATATTGAGGTAAATCAAGTAAATTGGCAATTGTTATGGAACAATGCTTGTATAAGTTACAAGGGCAACATGCTTTATTTTAAGAAATGGATTAGACGACATATTCTTTATGTAAATGATATTGTGGATGATCAGGGTAACTTTATATCTTTTGATGATGTAAAAGCTATTGTTGGTAATGATGCACATGTATTACTACAGTATCATGCTTTAATCAATTCAATTCCCAAACAATGGAAAGGTTTTTCTCGATTAGACAACGAAGAATCTCCTAGTATCAAACTTTGTGGTAAAGACATCCGCTTACTAGACTCTATCTTCTTTAAGAATTTCTGTATCATGCAATACCAAGCAGTCCCAGTCTCACAGAATTTCTGGGAGAAACGATTTCCTATGTACGATTTTCGTTCCATTTCTTGGCATGTACTATGGAAATCTCCCTTCTTGACCACTAAAGAACCCAAACTTATTAGTTTGCAATGGAAGATCTTGCATAATATTTATCCGACCAAAATATTGTTGCATAAGATGAGAATTGTAGAAAATAATAAGTGTATTTTTTGCGATATTATAGAATATATAGAGCATTTTTTCTTTGACTGTAAAATTGTTAAACCATTATGGGATTATGTGGAAAGTTTGTTTAGTTATTCCATATCTCTCACTGTACAGGACATTATTTTTGGATACAACCCTCATATGTCAAACAAGTTTCGGTACATCAATGAACTGCTGCTAGTTGCGAAACTATCCATTGTAAAATATAAGTCTACAGTGTCATCCCCGAATTCACTATGTCAAGATGCAGAAATCATTCTGAAAATTTTCAAATCAGAATGTATTCTTAGAAATATGATATAAGCTACATATTGTACAGCTTTCTGTGACATGTAATAAAGTACAAAAAAAAAAAAAAGACAACCGATTCTTCAATCACGTTAAGACTTGCAAGCACATATTTCTTATCATGTTGTTTCATCCTGTTAAGAGCAAACCACATATGGCTAAATTCTCATTTTATCAGCGAAAGCACACGTGCCCATTCCGTCTCTAATATACTTACGTAATGGTAGGAGGATACGGAATCGTGAGGAAGTGAACTGGTGTATCAATGTTTTACTCGTAAATACATTACGGAACTAAGTGTGTGGTTTGCGTTGTGTGGAGCAGAACAAAAAATTATACAAGATAGTCTGAATCCACTGCACTGTCAATTACCACTCACAATGTAGAGTTTTACGAAGAAAATTTGTGTGCCGATACATTGGTGGCAACAATATACACACATACACTCACATAGATATAGATAGATCGATCGATAGATAAAGAGATAGATAGATAAAGAGAAAGATGATAATAATGATTTACGAGTAGAGAAAGGGATCTTCTTGCGGCTAGCTTCTGTGCACATTTGGACTCCCAAAGTATGAAATGACGATACTTATATGCTAATATGCTAAAACAAACGTGCTATTTTCGTATGCTGGAATAATATTAACAGAATGCATGCAGGGAGTACATAGAATCGATGGAAAGACAAAGCTTCAAGACCATGTTACATTATTCCCTATGCTCAAAAAGTGGAAGTGATGTTAGAAAACCAAGAGATAATGTCGAAAATAATGTATGTCTGAAAAAGTGTACATAAATATCAGCCGTAGCAATCTACAGTCAAACCTGTCTATAGCGGGCACTCAAGGGACTGGAGAAATATAGCCACTAAAGACTGGTGGCCACTATAGAGAGAATGCTGATCAATTGACCACTAGCAATAATTTACACATGATTTCAATACCCAGCAAACTTTCACAACAAATAACATTGTCTAGATCGTTTCAAAATTTAACTGACCCTGGCAAAGTCAAATCTACCGAAAATGATTGATATTATCATGAGCAATATCGGTAAATTCGCCAACAAAGACTTGCGCTATAACTTTCAAGACAATCCTACCTTCCATACAGCCATAATGACCGTGTCAGGAACTCCATATCCTCACAAACTACAATTTTAAAGTCGGTGCAGGGTGACATGCGACCGTTGTATGGTCGCCATGCAGTGTTTCTGTATCTACTGGACCGGCAATCGTGTGGCCATCGTCACGTTGGACATGTGGCCGCCATAGACTATTTCTTAAAGCTAAGGTTAATGGCAAAAATCCAAGGGGCGGAAAAAAAGTGACAGCAATTGCCAGGTGGTCGCTATGCAAAGGTGACCGCTAATACAGGTTTTACTGTACTACTCTTCTTGCTTTGCCCCAAACTTGAGCTGGATCTTCAGCAATGTTCTCATAAGAAAATAGCGTTGTAAATGCCAAGTAGCTGTGCCCATTATGGGTCTGGATTTTAATTTTGTCACTGGGTAGAAGTAGTAATTTTTATCATTAATCTGTGGCGAGAATACAGCAAATTTCAAAACAAATTTGAATACAGCAAATTTGAATAAAAAAAAATACAGTCAAACCTGCCAAAGCGACTACCTCTTCTTATCGACCACCTGGCCAATACGACAATACGACCTCTTTTTCTCGGTCCCAAAAATTTTCCCCATTAAGGGACCTCTTCACAACGACTACCTGGCCAATGCGACCGTGACGAGGACCAATTCCCTGCCCACGTCATTTTTAAACCTTGAGGTGTCATCGATTTTCTATGATAACTAGCGCGATTTTGTGCCGAATTCGGCCAGTTTGCGTCGGATTTTGACTTCCATTACGATGTTATGTTCAAAATAAAGATGGCGGCGGATGCACGTGCGTGCGCTTGCTATTTTCCATTAAACACAACGGAAACCATTCAAACTATGCATCGGGCATGTCGTGAGTCGATACTCTTCTATCCAACCACCTAACCAAATCGACCGCTTTTGCCCGGTGCACAGGGTGGTCGTCTTGGACAGGTTTGACTGTAGTTTTGAATGAATAAAAACGCAGTATAGTTCAGTTCAGGTCAGTTCACGCAGTATTATTCAGAGAATTGGGTCAAACGTGTGCCTCCGCGTGCTTAAATATGTCAATACGGATATGCATATCCTATCAGTTTGAAGAAAGTAAATAGATATAACAGATGTTCCTTCCCATCGCCTTACACAACTAAAGAACAAGTTACGTAACAATCTGATTATGTAAAGCTGATAACAGCAATGTTTCGTAATTCTTAGCTATATAAGTAAGATAAAGCAGACCACTTCACTCTAGCTACGTCCTAAACCTCGTCAGCAGACACATCAGGTAAGAGAAATCTTCCAAATATGTTTTTAATACTCCTCTTATTGACTACATTGCGTTCCTTTTGTAAAGACTATAGAATAACCCTTATTGCATGGTTAGATTAATTTGTAGACGCAAGCTAAATGCAATTCAGTATTTGAGCATTCATACGGAACGTTATTTTGTTTTTAAAAGGTTAAGCATCTCTAGTATACAGAGAGCCGAAACGCATTAGGCTAGGTTTGGTCACATGATTGAAATGTGTTTTACGAGAAAGATATATAGAACCAAATATTAAGCTTAGTGAAGATGTATTCTTCCACTGCTCGTAACAGGGAAGACAGACAATGTAGATTTATAGGTCCAATATTTGGGGAAATTTCCATAGCTCTTTTGAACCGCAATGATCGGTGACTATGGCTAACCGTGCAAATCAGAAAATGCTTGCAGAAAAAAACAAAAATAATATCATTTGCTGCTTTCTGAGGCTGAGGCAACTGAAAATTGCACTATCGATATCAATCTTCTAAGATGACGCGAAATAACTTCGGTTATTGGCGTAAGACCCTTGAGTGAAGCATACTAGTCAATTTGGAGTCGCCTACGTGTGTGTTTATACTAAA
Organism: Branchiostoma floridae; assembly: GCF_000003815.2. Classification (NCBI taxonomy): domain Eukaryota; kingdom Metazoa; phylum Chordata; class Leptocardii; order Amphioxiformes; family Branchiostomatidae; genus Branchiostoma; species Branchiostoma floridae. Next base: position 1,502,732 of record NC_049988.1, on the reverse strand, counting down.
CACATAGTAAAAGGCGCAACTTGGCCACACTGAGCGATATGAGTCACTTCTTGACGCTTGGAAAATGTACTCTATTATCCTAAAAAAAGGTGTTTACAGAACCCTAAGTCGACTCCATGGATTTAAGTTACCTTGGGGCCGACTCGGTTCAAAATGACTCCGAAAATGATGTCTAAATCGGACAGGTGTTGTACAAAACAGAAACTCCCGTAGGTGGATTGTGTTGTTAAATTTCTAGTTATATTGAGGTTTTCATCGGTGTTATAATACGTATTGGTGGGTACTTCAGCCTACACTCTAATGGACAAAGTCCGACGCAGGGGAATTTCGCCAAGGTACTGCACAAAATGGAGAGCAAACATTGCTGTTACATGTCTGAACAGTTTCTCATGTTCCACAGACGACAAGATGATTCCCCTCGTCCTAACAACCATAGCCTGTATAACTCTGGCTGAAGCACAGATTATCACATGGTTCGGCGGACCGTGTCCAGACGTCACAACAAAGGAAAACTTCCAACTACTACCGGTAAGTGGCTTTTATTATATGCTTAAAACGTGCTGTTTGGTTTTATTTAATTTTTCACAAAGGAGCTTGATAGTACCGCCTGGCCTGTAGATATGTTCTTTTACAAGTCGGCAATTTAAGCAGACGTTAGTGAAGAATTAACTACGTGTTTTCCAAATAGAAAAAAAAATATATATATAAGACTTGTACATACCTTACTATTCTGCCATATTAAAGTAAGATATAAATGAAAAGGCCATGTTTAGAAATGATATGACATTTTCTTTGATACCAATGACGAACATGAAGTACTCGTCGCAGAGAAGTTCCTTCTATTTCAATGTGTCTTTTTAATCACCTAACAGATAACCGATTTTTTTTTCCATTTTCTTGCAGTACATGGGCCGTTGGTACGAAATCTCCAAATATCCCAACAGTTTTCAGAACGGGGAATGTGGCACTGCCCAGTACACACTACAGGACGACAATACCGTCAGGGTCAACAATACACAGTTAAAGTAAGTTTTTGTCCGATTCTAGATATTTTGGGGAAAAGATGTGAGGAAATTGATATTTGTTTGACAGTTAGTTTTGCAGACAACCAAATGTTATGATCAACTTTCCGTGGAACCTGGGATTCAATCTGCCGTGGAATATTCAGACTTTTTCCTGGGCAGGAGAAGCTTTCAGCCGCCGGGGTATTTCTTAGTGCCCGATAGTAGTTATACACTGTAGAAGGTTTGTCAAAATCACCTACCACCTGAATCAGGCTACAACTATAGCTACCCTAGCGGGGAGCACTTCTCCTTCCCCGAAAAAAACTCTGGTCGATCAACGTTAGAATGTACTGAATGCCAGGTTATTCATAACATGACTGTTTCATTCATTCGTAGGCATTGTCCACTATGTCACATGTACAGTTGTAACTACAATACTGTTATTTGTGATTACAACACTGTAACACAGTATCAGTAACACTGTAATATGCATATGTACACTACGATGGGTTTTAGAAGATATATTACATGTATTTGTAAAATTATGTTTCAACACTATTTTATTTCCCTTTAGGGAGGGTGGCGTTATCGATACAGTTATTGGTGAGGTCCGAGACGACCCCAACTCCGACGTACCCGCTCATTTACAAGTCAGGTTCTCCTCATGTAAGTTTCACTATGTGTTTTTTATAAGAGTACCGTTTCAGCGACGATTATAATGGCTTTGTCAATAGTGTTCTCCTTTTTATCGTCATTTCAGCCTATAGACAGTAGACTGAATCACGAAATGCGTTCAGTTTCTTATCTCCGAGCAGATGTGATGTGCAGTATATAGTTACAGTATAGAGTATTTTGCAAAAGTCTCAACAGGAAATGGAGCTCCGAACCCATGAGATATTTTCATGAAATACGGATTAAAAAAAAAGCTCACCGATATTAAGATAAAAGAATTATAAGCACAGCTAAATTTTGACGATTATATTATTTAGGCGTATATTTTTGAACATAATTTTGACACAAATGTTGTATGTATATAATGCAGTTAACGAACTATGTTGGGAAATTTTAGGAAACTTTGGATCAATAGCGGTCGCTACGTGTTGCTAGGGGAGCCGGCACCCACCTTGCCGTGGTCTTCAATGTAAACTAACAATTAAGGAAAAACACGTAGCAGGGCCAAAAAGCACAAACAATCAGACCTATGCGTTATTGGATTCCTGTACGATCACTGTTGTTGTTTATATCCGGGGTATTCGACGGCTCGTGCCTACGAGGACGTCAGTAAATTTACATTTAAATTAGTAGATCAAATTACTGGTTAATACGGAAGCTCAATATTTACCAAGCACCTGTTCTTTGCCTACCACTGCGTCACCGTGACATCATCGCGATCGCTTGTATTGTATAACTTATTATCATATAGCCAGGGGACGTGGACCAATCAGAAGGCCAGTTTATGATGGTTATGACGCCGCAACAGATGGAAAATCATCAACAGCCGTGAATTAATTGTTTTCATTAATGCACGTGTGCATTAATGACTTTTGAAAGTTTCAACCTATCAAAAGGACAAACAAACAGGACGCTAGCCAATCAGAATAAGATATCCAGGAATAGCCCATCTGCCAAGATAGCTGAATAAGTACAGCCATGGCAGGGAGGATGGCTCCCTCTATTAACATCAGTAGTGCGCATTTCTTTGTTCATGGAAAACATTTTCCGACTTAAAACAACCTTAAATTACCTATAATATTTAAAACAATAAATCCAATTCCAAATCATGTACAACTTACACTGAAAATTGAAAAATAAAATTATTTGCACCCCCCGCCCTGTCAAGTTAAAAGGTCCGCAGACGACAACAAGGTCCGCCATTTTCGAACCAGTAAACCCCAGTAGCGGTCATGGCGCTTGAGGACCAAAATGCTACCTTCCTTCGGGGAAGACGTGTCTGAGTTCGTTGTGAACGAGATTCTCAAGAGCTGTGAAGCACAGGGATCCCGGAATGCCTCAGGAAAGCCGGCAGAAATTTACCGCCTGATACGAACGAACCCGACGAACTGGAGATTCGGCGAGTGTACGGAGCGTGCAACCGTTTGTAACATAATGAATCGACTTTGTTATTATTTCCAGCCTTGGAACTGAAAGACATTTCACGTACAAGTTTTATGTTGTTCAAATTCACTGTTCAAATTTATCCAATGTACTGAATAAAAGATGCATGTTTTATAAAGGAATTTGTCAGTTAAATGGGTCAGTTTGATAATAGGGTTAATGACCCGCCTGTTCCTCGGTATATATATGGTGTCATAACGCCTGGTCCTCTGGTCCTTTGCTATAACCACCGAATAAATCCACCGAGTGAGCGAACTATATACACCTCGGGCCGGGTCATTAACCCTTAATTATGTAATCCAAAGGAAGAGTTGAGGAAACAAATATGCAATCATCTCAAGAACAAAAAGTTAAAGCTTGGTGGTTTTATTCGGTGGTTATAGCAAAGGACCAGGCGTTATGACATCATATACACCACGGGGCGGGTCATTAACCCTTAATTATCAGATAAGCACTCTTGAAAGGTTCCTCTTATTTATGGCTAATTTTTTTTTATTTACCAGGGCAACCCTGGGGTAAGTACTGGGTGTTGGACACAGACTACGACAGTTACACCGTAGTGTACTCCTGCTCCTACTACGTCATCAACAAGGTAGAGTTCCTGTGGATTCTCGGACGCGAACGCACAGTTGAAGAAGAGACCAAGGATAAAATCCTGCAAATGTTAGATAATTTTAAGATTGACGCTACGAAGATGGTTGATACGGTGCAAGACGAAGACAAATGTGATCTGTAATCACGTCAATTGCCGTACGTCATAAATAGTTCGTAATACGTTTATAATATGTTATGTATTAACAGCAACGGTTTACTAAACCGTACGACACCGATAAAACGTTGCCACAGGTGAAATGTTCTGATCAAGGGAAAAATAAAAGTAATCAATTTCAAAGAAATGCACGTTTCATTTGTTTGCATGAAGAGCGTTTTTTTGGTGATTGCTGAACTTAGAATTATATAACAGAAACAACAATGGTAAACATGGTATAAACAAAATGTTTTGTAGGGGGGACCCTACTATGAACTGGAAATAGGTGTTTTCCTTTTCAATACCCTTTTTAAAAAAGAAATAAGCTTTTCTTTCTTCTTTTTTATGCCTGGTTGTTTTTCTTTGAACACGAGCTTTAAAAGAACCGTTCAAATATTTTTTCACTTCATAATTTGGGAAAGATTTCCCATTACTCCATGTGAACAATATTTTCCACAGGAGCCTTTATTGTAAGGATGGCAAACTGGAAACCATCAACAACTGATGCAAAACATCGATTCATTAAAATGATGTATTGTCACGGGTAAATATTTACCTTTAATTCCGATCGGCTGTATCTACTTTTTTTTTTAAATTGAGGTACGCACGTCATTTATTAAATAGATTCAGTGAGATCTTGAGATAGATTATATCAGATTTATCTCTCCTTCTCTTTCCTGTTTGCCTTCTGTCAAGTCTTTCTGTCCGTGACGTTTATAGAATCTAGTACGTAGTTGGCGGGGAGCGTAATTGTTTCAATTTGTTAACTTGCCCTTTTGCCAATGAAGAATTTTTTATTGAAAACTTGCAAAATGTCGTGTAGCTAGATACGCTAGTGTTCCTTTCAAGCAGAACAGAAGTCACTCCAAGACTACAGTCTTATTGTATGTACCAATATTATTATTATTCAGAAAGTCTATGCGTTTACAGATTATCGACACGGTTTTCCCACTTTAGACACAATTGTACTGTACTCTACGTACTATATTTTTCATATCTGTACCTATTTTACCTACCTTTAGGTGGCTTCTGTTCTTTAACTACTTATGTATAACAACATTGATGCATGTCAGATTGCAAATTCTTTATTTCTTTTGACCACTGTTTCATAATATACCCGTGGACTGATAGTTTTCCATTTGACGGCCAACGTACATGGAGTCCACAGCCAAAATTGGTCTACTTTTACCCCATAATTACATGAGACAAAAGGTAAATGATGAAAGCATAAACTGCAGCGAGTCGTGGCCGTAATGCTGTGGAGCCCCCAACAGGGTCAGAGGTTGGTGAGGAACTCCGGCTGCAGATGTCTTCTGTAGGCCGCCTGACTCCACGTGGAAACCGGTCGGCCCGTCCAATCAAAGCATTCTGTATTTCCCAATTCCAGAAGATAAAGACGTTAGGATAATCTGATATCACGAAGAAGAAATTCAAGTAGGGTCTCATAAGATGTTAGATACAAAACCAAATATTCCATAAAGGTAACGTTATACATAAAATCAATGGTAAAGTCAAACCTGTCCAAGACGTCCACCCTGGGGACCGGGCAAAAGCGGTCGATTTGGTCTTGTGGCCGAATTCGGCACAAAATCGCGCTACTTATCATTGAAAATCGATGATACCTCAAGATTTTAAAATAAGACGGTCGCTACGGGCAGGGATTCGGTCCCAATATTTGGCGGTCGCTGTCGTGTTGGCCAGGTGGTAGCTGTAAAGAGGTTGTTTAATTCTTACGTCAAAGGGGAAATTTTCGGGACCGAGAAAAATCGGTCATAATGGCCAGGTGGTCTCTAAGAAGATGTGGCCGCTTGGGCAGGTTTGACTGCAAGTTATTCACGCAAAAGTAGTAAACAAATGTGATATTTAGTTATCGTCTATTAATGAAAATGTAGTTCACTATAAATTGATATTCAATATTTCTTAAAGATAGTTGATCTTACAGTGTCGATTTTAGTAAGATGGTTGCCCTGACAAGTCGAGTAGAAGGTTGAATTAATCAGGTAGTCAGAAAAAATCTTCCCGTTCTCGTTCGTCCAGGGCACGGCCTCCATGACCTCCTCATAGGACATGTTGACCATGTGTGCAGGTGCCGTTATTTCGATATCATAAACTTCGTCACTGTAAACACAAAATGGGCAAAACATTTAGACGTATATATTGAAAAACCGTACGGATAGACAAAGGATGCAATATTGCATTGAAAACTTGTTTAAGCTCTGTAATGCATTTATAGGCATGGCACAGAAACCAACCAGGGCAGCAGAGAAAAAAGATAAAAACAATTGTTGACTACAACATTGAGAGAGTGAACACACACAATAGTTAACTCTACTACATAGTTAAATGCAATAGAAAATACACGTCCAGTATGCATCAAAAGCAAAGCTATGATGATTTTCTATTTATCTCTACAGCGTGTTGATGAGCAATGCTGATTCTTTATACGTACAATTTGAAGTCTTGAACTCCCGCGTAGCTGACAGTGTTGATCACGTTTACCATGCTATCGCACCTACTCAGGTTGAACCTCGGGTAGTACCAGAAGAAGGTCTCACACATCTCCTGTGGTGTACCGATACCGCCCTGAAAAAGAAAAAAAAAAGTTCAACACTAAACATTATGGATAAAGTATCATATAAGTCTTTTTGTTTCTTATTGATAATATATGGCCCTCACTTGAAATTGATTAATACTATTTTATGATCTTGATTCACAAGTCGTTAAAAGGTTCATCAGCCAAGTATGAATAAAGTGACTACAAATTTTCTTCCAACAGTGACTGTTTTTTAAGGCAAGGTACATACCTCCAAATTTGCGATGTCTGACAGTCCATCTTGTTCACTTAGAGTGAACTAGTCTCGATCTCGCGAGAGAGCACGAGACTAGGTCAGGTTTTCGTAGATCATCTGCCCCCTCCCCCCATCTCTTAGCACCAAGTAGGTTATTTTCAAATATGCAACTTATGGTCCTGATTTTCACATTTTAACATTTATGCCATCTATATTCACAATTTCCCCACCATAGCCAAACCAAAAACATAAACTGTTGGCTTACATAGTGTTGATCCACAACTTTGTGTGAAACTTAAGGCAACTTTGTATTGGAATTTGTTGTTAAAATCTGTTGTTTATCTTTCTTTTTGGCAAAAGCTTATCCATTTTAAAGGTGGTTAGATTCAAGATTCTTGTAACCACCTTGATCAAGCAAGGAACAACAGCAGAAAAGAGGTGAAGACGGAAATGTCTACTTACATACACGATGGAATCTTTGTGTGACGAATCGTAGACGCACTCTGTAATTAGAATGTCTCCCTTGGGGGTAAATCATAGAGGACAAAAGTGAACGAGTAGTCGTGGGTTTACAGTTTGTTGCGACGAAAACAAGCTAATACATCTGAAATGAGAAAATGACGTTTCTTCTAATCACTAAGACTGGTTCTTTTGCTAGAAGTGCAAGGAAAACAACTAAGGCGGCACGAGTATGTTAAGGCTCAGCACTTGTAGGTTACTTGTGCAACCTCTTGTGAAAATGTCAAAGAGATCACTTTCCTTTTTTTTTTTGCAATTTTAGAGCAACTCACGGGGTATATTGTGAGTTCCTCCTTCAACATCATCATGTACTGCAGGTCGAAGTCGTAATTGTCGTCCCGTACGATGTCAGTCTCCACGCCGTCACGGATCAGCCTGGCGTGCAGCTTAACCCCCAGTAAGTGAGCATGGAGGCTTGCACCTATGATGTGGATGGGCTGTCCCTGCTCCTCCAGGAACTAGAGAAAAGCACTCATGAATATAATGAAGACATTTGTTGTGCATGCCTTTATGTTCTTATAAGCTAAGTACAGGCCAAGATGATAAATTAGTTCTAAGTACAAAAGGTTATATGAATTCTTAACTACATATACAAAGTCTAATGAGTACTTCGTATGTACAGGTACAACTTCTCCTCGCTTTGTTAGACAGTTTCACGTGTAAGGGCAAATAGAGCATAAAATACATGGTGTTTCTAAGTGAAAAAAAGAAAGTAAATTTGTCCGTACTATTTAGACATCGAGAACTGTCGTGTAACTCAAAGTTCACATATTTTCTTAGAACAAAACTGCAAATGGTGTCAGATGCCGTATGCGAATTGCTTAAACTCATGACAAAACTCATGACAAAAGCCGTAGTGTTCTCCGTGTGTACTGACCGCGTTCATACACTGCGAGCTACAGAATGCCGCCGATGTAAACTCCTTGACGTGCGGTGGGATGAAGTGGTATTTGTTTACCAACATTCCCACCTCCAAGGTTCCTATGTCGTTCTCCCTCACTTCCGGCGTGTATATCAGCCTGATGCCTGAACTGTCATGGGTGCCTAAGCCATGGAATTCAAATGTTAGTGTGACACATATTACGAAAAACAGTAGTCGCAAAGATCATGCTTTTTAGTGTAGAGATGCAAGTAATCATTCTACAAGGGGATAGTTTTTTATGTCACAGTTACGTTACTTCAAAGATGTTGTATTCATAGAAGGAGAAATGATAAATGTGACCTGGAAACGTTTCCAAGAGGCGATTAATTTACAACATTCTATTAAACTCTCTGACCTGAAACCAACATAGGGTTGTCGTAGTGCATTTCCATCAGCACAAAGCCACTGTCGTCCTCGCCACCGATGGGGTAACCAACCTGCTCTGGGTAAACGATACTCTGAAAACGAAATAGAAGTGACCATAATTTGTTAAACAGGAAGTAACATATACCTGCATGGGTGCGCAAAAAAAGGGTAACGCAGTTAACAGGTTGCCTAGTTCGTTACCAATGTTGCCATGTAAACTGAATGTATTCAGGATCTGATTTAAGCAAGTGCTTGCAATTGCACTAGCTACTGAAGACTTGTCACTGTCGTCACAATATGTATCGGTGACTTGAATCACTCATTACGAAACAAAATTTAAAAGAAAAATGGTTCTTACCCCACCACCGATGGCCCATGCCACAAGGATGCTTCCCTGATAACATTCTCCCCAGTCGCGAGGCATGTTGGGAGTAAAACACTCATGTCCCGGATGTTCCTCTGGCAAATGGTCATGTTCGGGTTCTTCTTACAGTTGTAGACCAGAAAATGGTGAACCATACCCTCGTTCCCAGGCTGGATGATTGGTTCAGCCTAAAGTCAGAAAGATATATAAATTGATGAAAAGTAAGATAGATATATTACGGATTACCCAGGATAACGACAGGTCCGAAAAGCACGCTGATGCCGAAAATTTCTCACTCAATCCTGTCAGAATTCCACAAGCTTTCATCTGAAACAGGAGGGCGTGAAAAGGGGAACTTATCAATAGATAGATAAATAAATGGATAGATAAATAGATAATCAAATAAAGTAAATAAATAAATGATCTACATTAAAACACGCTTTGGGGGGGATCAAATTACATTTTGGAAGATGCTCATTGATAGTGCACACCCTGAGTAATACAGGCATGAGACGTTATCGATTAAAGCACACCATACAACACACCTTTGCCAACATGTTGAAATATAGGACGAATGTACCTTTATCACGTGGTGTTTACCGACCAGTTTGGGCATCTCAAACACCTGGCACCAGTACGTCGTGTCTTGATAATCAGGAACATTTACCTGGGAAAACACAAAATTGTAAATATGTCAAGTGTAATAGACACGTTCGAAAATGCTGGTATTCCATATAATGTATCCATGTAATCTCCAATAGTTTGCTGAAAGTCTCTAAGAATATGGACGTTAGTGGCAATGTTGACACGAACAAGTGGACTTTAGAACAACAAATAAGTGTGTGTTTGGGGGATACTATAAGCAACTTAGCCGCCATTCCGCCGCCAGAGGTTAACCATGTTCCGACGGGGCGAGGGAGGGGGGTGGTCACTTTTGAGGTCAACGCCAAATTTAATGTCGAATGTTAATAACGTCTGGAAGGCTTACGCTAGAGCCACCGAATTCGGTGACTTTTCCAGAAAATTATTTGGCAATACGTTTACAAAGTTTAAAGCGTTTTCATACTTTTCTGGTTGCTATAGTAGCCATTTGCTGAAATGCAATTTTGACAAAAATTACTTATTTCGGTTTCACTACATTTTCATTAAAAAAACTGAAGTGATAGTTTTAGTCAACGTTTAATGTCTTTTGGAAATGTTTGTTAAAAACATTTTTAAAAATTTAAGTTGCATATTTTGAATTTGGACGACGTCATTTTTACGTCTTTGGCATTGCTATTGACGAATTGACAATTGATGAATGGATTGAGAACAGAAATCGCATCAGACATTGTTGTCATTATTAATAGGGTTGTGATTAATGGGCTTTGCATAAATTTCAGACATATCAGAGGAACATGCAAAAACAGAATCCTTACTTTGTTCATGATGAAATCAACAGTGTAGGTTGTTCCTGCAGAGTTTGTCTGATCTGGGTATTTCCTACTTAGAAGACGTGTGGCTCTGGCTCCCCTGTTGGACCCATGGTAGGAGGGGCCGCTCACCCCAGACTCGTCTTCAGGATCCTGGTCATGCCACGCCCATATCACCCGCAAGGTGTCCTCCTGGATATGGCAAACATTAGTCCACATGTATGTATTTACACATGTTATCTACTCACGATACTGCTATTGATACATAATATATTTGAAGCTGTTTCTTCTAGGGGTGCTACCGGTACGGTGTACAGGTACCAAATCGTTTTTTCTTGTCGGACCAGTCTAGAAAAACCGGACCTGAAAAAAAAAATCAGTAGATCTGATGTTAGCCAAATCGGACCGATTAGAAAATAAACGCACTCCGGCGACAGGCCATCACGTGTTTTGAGGCCAATTAGTCCAAGAAAATAGCAAGAGCGAAGAAGAGTAGAGTTGAGAGTCATTTTATCAAGTTTCTACAGTTAATAGAGGCACTTGTTTACGGAAATATTGTATACTTCACAAAACAGGTTCCTTTGTATCGAGATGTTGTTATTGAGTATTGCCAACTCACAATCAGGTCCTGGTTCAGGTCCGGACCTGGACCTAGTCCTCTGCATCTGGAGCGTACCAGAACCTGAATTTTCTGTACCGGTACCCGCCCCTAGTTTCTTCAAATCTGATTTCCTACTCACAGTGATTACACGATCATTCTCGTCACACGTCGTCAGCTTCCTGTTGAACCTCAGGACGGTGTGAGTCCCGTTCTCGTACCCAGACACTAGCTCCCAGTCCTGACTCTCGTCCACAGAGGGTTCTGCCTTAGCGTCAGCATACCGGTCCTGGAATAGAATACAGAATGTTTTTTGACTACTTGTCATATTTGTTAAGTTCTCAAAAGAGATAAAGGACGAAGAACGTGGTAATTCAAAAGTTCTTTATCGCAATAATAAAAGACTAGTGATAAAAAAGGGATAGAGGGGTACTAGGGTATATCATTTTACTGTTAACATAACATTCATTGACACTGCATTTAACCAGTTAAGTATTAAAATATAGCCCCTCTATCTATTTTTTTCACTAGAAGATAGAATTATGAATTTCACTAACTGGTGAATGGGTGAGAAAGCACCCCGTGATTTGTTAGTAAATCATTGACATACAGTAATCTGTGACAGTTTACTGACCGTTGTAGTTAATGTATATTTACATGCTGTGAAGGACTGGCTGACGCAGGTTTTTGTGTAGTGTGTACAAATAAGCCTACAGGACGTTGACCAGATATTTGGTAGGTCATTTAGGGTTGTTTGTCTGCTTTTTAGAGTAGAATGTCTGTTTTTATATAGGTCATCCATTAAAATGCATTTCATCACTTATAAACCCATAATGCATCTTTCTATTGTCATCTTTTATTCATAATAACAGATTTGAACTACAGTGTCCTGGCCAGAATTCGACAAATATTTTTTTTAATTAATTAATTTTGTTCTTAAATTCGAACAATCGACAATTACAAAACCAAAAAAAAAACCTAGAACATAATACTCTCAAGTGTTATAAAAGGCTCTTTTCAACCTCCTTGATGCAGCATTATGTATTTTCGCCTAGAAAGCTCTTATGTTGATTACTCGGCAAATGTTCCCTGGAAGAAACTGCCAGACCTAGGTCACTTGCGTATGATCATTATCTGCATTACTGAAACGCTTATATAGTTGTTCAGCATGAACAGATTGATGCCAAACTTAGTAGCTTAACGCTGTGGTACTTACCGTTAGGTACGCAGTCCCGTCTTTTACCCAGCCGATGACGATGTCGGATCCCGGCATGCCACCGTTCGGGGACAGACCCATGCCGAACCACCCTGTCGTCTGCACGTGGGCTTCGAACTCGATCTGTTCGTCATCAAAACACTCAACAGGTGAAACTTACCCTCCTCGTCAAGAGTCTCATGATGTGTAAAATCATCGGCTCCTGCAGTCTGCCCCTCATGATTAAGGACCAAGACCAGAACTAGAACACAGAAACTCTGAAATATTCTCGCCATACCGACTGCTACAGCTTAATCAGATCAGTCTGCAATATTTGATGTATGACGTATGCGTTTCCAAGACAACAGGATAACATGCCGATGATTGACTGTGAGGGCCTTGGTGTTTATTGACAAACCCTTTAGCTCAGACTTCCAGGGCTCGTACAAATAAGACATACAATATATACAAATACACAAGCAAAAAGGTGTCGTCCCTTCGATATTATATTTTACTGTTATTACCTTCACCGAGAATGTTATGCTTTTGATAGTACTTGTATGTGTGTATGTGTGTGTGTGTAGCAGACCAGCATATCAAGAGAACGCCTAAATTAATTGTATTGATATTCTGCATGCGGATAGGTCTTGACGAGAGCTGCAAACGATTCGATTTTCCCCCTAGCGGCTTGTTACGGTGCTACAGTGGAACTTTCAGGTTTGATATCTCGTGTTCTGGACATGCTACGGCTATGATCTTGAGTGGTTGATATCTCTCTATCATCTCTTATCCGATGAGTAAGTGATGTAGGTTTAGGCCCCCATAGTGAATTTTTGTACCCGAAATATTGATTAGTCAACGTTCTATAGAACAAAGGTTGTTTATTGCTCGTGAGTTTCATAGTTTCCAGTCGGTATAACACATTTCACCTATGACCGAGACTCTCCCAAACAAAGAATAACAGAACGTGTCTGTTTGATCTACAACACCCGGTTACGTACTAGTAAACATCTGTAACACTATACATAATGCGGTTTTGAAACTTGTTAGGTTAGTTTACTACGCAAATTGAGTATTAACAATAGTACTACATAATCATTTTGTATTGTTATATGGTGATGATGATGAATAGTTTTGTCTTATTTTACACCAATGCCAAAAGTTTAAATGGAGATTTCTAGTTTTCAGCACTTTCCCACTACTTATGATTATCAAATACAATGTATCATAATGCTATAAATTTTTGACTGTTGTGATTTTGAGACTGACACACTTTCAGTAGAAAGCTTCTTGATCTTCATTCTTGTTCTGATGGTTTCATCAGGTCCTTTTGAACAGAAAGAAAAAAATAAAACAATTGTCAGTAGATAAAAGATGTATAGTGAGCATGACGTGATAGCAACATGAACATTAGGCCCACTCCTAAGCGTCTTTGTATAATTTAGACCAATCCATTTTTTTTCAAATCGCTAGTAACTATATTTCCAATTCATGTTTGAAATTCAATAAACTGTAAATCGCGCATAAACCACACACAAGGCGTAATAGAAAAAAATACAATCTTCTATTCTACTGAAATGAGAGATTGATAACTCTAGTGATTAGTAAATAAGTAAAAATTGTGATGAATTTGCGTCTTAGATTCTACATATTCTAATTTATAATTTGTTTTATCCATGGCAATGGCAGCAGAGAATCCGAATATTTTTTGTTGTTTCTCTTAGATTTAATCATCATAGCATCAAAAGGCCATTATTAATTGACCATTGTTTTGTGCTGAAACAAGAAGCATAGCATTTTTCCATTTCTATCGATCTGGCAGAGAACAAAGAGGAAAGGTATGTGATGAAGCAACATTTTAACCTGTTGAAGTACAGCTCCAGTCCGATAGAGGGCACTGGTACATTGCAGTGTGGGTCATACAAGGCGTCCACTCCGTACTGGCCCCGTGGTCTGGAGACAAATAAACAACGATGTAAATTTATATAAAAAGTTCCACAAGGCATATATTTCTGATGAAATTATTCATCTCGTCTGATATTAATTGTTTTCGATATGATCTTTATATGCTTTATACAATTGACGTCATGCCCCACGCACATGCATAAACGCACATGCACAAAATATACGCCCGCACATGCACACACATATTCGTGGTACATACACACACAGACACATATATTCGAGCGCACACAAACACACATATGCACACACAATGCATAATACACATAGATACGCATACACCGCACATATTCACACCAACAGCATAAAAACATATGAATGGGTAAGTACATGCAAACGCCAATCTTACCCATATCTAGCGTCGTGGCCGGCATCACACATCCCATGGCCAATGTTCAACGTTGAGTAGCAGTCACAGTTGTCATCGCCCAACAGCAGCGACTTGACTCCGTTCTCGGTACGGTACATGAAGCTGACCTGAGGTTGTGATGGACCAGTTCCAGCAAGAACCTACAAGTGATTACAAGAAATTGCCCCAGCGATACGTCTTAGGGGTGTCGAGAAGAAAAAAAAACGATACAGGCTCAATACTGTTCTGACACATAAGAGAAAAAGGACTTATTCTTATTAATGAAGTGTGGACGTCATCTGAAAATGTGAGCAGTTCGGCTCCTTCTCTGCTCAGACAAGGGGCCGAATGTAAAGATTAGACAGCACTGCCTGAAAAGCAGGGGTTGGATGCGGATATCATAACCTTCCTGTGACCACAACTATTGGACGGGACAAGTAAAAAAATCGCTTTTGTTCAACATCTCACTGTTGGACGTTAAAATGTGAGTCTAGTTGGGATTGCTAGGGAAAAATAATAGACGTCCTAATAGGCAAACATCAACCTACAGACGGCATCCAGGCCATGTTGTTATAAATCTGTCCGCTAGGGGTCTCCTGATGACCGTAGAAAGCCAGCCAGGCGGCGTGAGCGGTGGGGTTGGTGGAGTCGAACCCCCACTTGTAGACGTTCCCGCGGCTGTCCTTGGCCAGTAGCTCGGTCCCGTCCTCTTGTAGCACGCTCGGCAACCTTCCCATACAGTAGTCACTTCCTGGGTCGCATGTTCCGTAACTGGAAAGAGTCAAATGTCAACGGTCAAGCATTCCAAATTTTGTCAATTTACCAATAATGGGGGCTTTGAACCCACGTGACTGCGATATAAATATTGTCCGCCATGCTGGAAGGTTGAACTGGTAAGTTGTCATGCAAAACCATAGCTCTATGTCTCAGTAGACCATTTAGTCGGCCTGAACTTAGTACGAAATGTAGTCGTAGGAAAGAATTCCCTCAAAAACTTTTCACAAAGCAGCTTTTCTAAAGACACACGTGGACTATACACTTTATCAAGTGGACTCTGTATGACTGTGAGTGCCAGGCTGAACAAGATACAAGCCGTAGTTTCCGCGCGAGCTTTCGTGGCCCTCTCGCGATCACTTTGATATTCTCTCGCGAGAGCACATTTCAAAATGGCGTCCAAAGTTAGATTCTCATACTTCACTTCGTATCTAGCATGGGTATCCATAAATCTGTTTTCTGCGAACAATTCAACTAACGCTGGGTTATAATCTAAGCTACATGATAAACATTAATAACGTGATCTCCCGTACCTTTGTTGGAGCACATCTGTGATTGATGATGACCAGCTTGATTTAGCCTTCCACCACCAGAACCTCTCCCACACCGATCCGTACTCAGTAATAGTCTTGTAGCCTGAAAGGGATCATATCGGTTTAAGCGGTGAGTTAATACCATTTTCGCATGTAAATGATAGGCTTTGAGTCATGTAGAGAAAGTGTCTGTAGTGTATGTCTTTGAGGGGTTTATGGCATACAGTTTTTCTTTAAAAGTTGTACACGTCGTATCTGACGTGTTAGCGATGTTTTTTCTATACCCAAGTTACGTTACAGGTGTGAAGATATCTTAAGATACATGTACAAACCTATGTTGTAGAGTATGGTTTTCCTTATTGTGCAGAGCAGATCTATTTATGCTTCTCTCAAACGAGGTGACATGGCTAAGGACTATAAAATTGCTAAACAAAAATCTGTACCTTCGGTGTCGTTACTGCTACAGCTGCAGTTCCCGGGTGGACCGGCAGGGCCGGGGGAACCAGGAACACCATCGCGGCCGTCCCGGCCGTTCCGCTCTGTCCCGGCGGTCCAGGTGGTCCAACGGGTCCTTCCCTACCTTGGATTCAATGTAAAACAGGTGTCTGTAGTTAAGTACCATTTAGGTACTATGACCTGTAACGAATTTTCCTCGACGTAAACTATCGAAATGAGTAATATACATTACATGAAAATAGTTTCATCAGGGTAGGAGAATATAGGATGTAGACAAATCAAATTTGAACATATCGTATCTGACATGTCGGCTAAACTGATGGAATTACACAGCACAATATAATGGTGATGATGACCTAGTGGATACCATAAATTGCCTATATCATTATGTACGTAGGTTTTGTCATGTTTGTGTCTGCACAAGTTACGCACGTTACAAGTGTGAATGTATCATGTCAGATACATGTACAACACTATATACAAATTTCTTTATTGTGCAAAGTATACCTATGTAATATGGTTCTGACCTACACCGTGACATGACTAAGGCCATGTTGATTTGATTATATGGATGACATCCACTTGCGCATTAATTTTCGGTTGCTTCCAGAAAAAGATATGCCATAGACGAAAATGATTCGTAAAGTATCTACTAATGTAATAGAATGGCAATGTCAATTCCAAGATCATATATATATATATATATGAATATATATATATAGAGAGAGAGAGAGAGGGAGAGAGAGAAAGAGAGAGAGAGAGAGAGAGAGAAGATGTGAAGGAAAAAAACGAAGAATCTATTGTTGCTCTGTGTTTTCAGTCATCTCAAGTCACTTTTTTGGTCAAACATTTGTTTTTCACACACTCGCATCGGGTTTGTGGTTTTAGAGAATGCCATCTAAATTTTTATATAATCAAATCAACATGACTATAAAACTTCTACAAAAAGTACCTTCAGAGTTGGTATAGTTACAGCAACAGTTCCCGATGCCTGGAGTACCAGGAACACCATCCCGGCCGTCACGGCCATCTGCCCCGCTCTGTCCAGGCGGTCCAGTGGGTCCTTCCCTACGTCTCGGCCTGGCATACCATCACGGCCATCTCTACCGGGAGGCCCCTGCATACAGTCTATTCAAAGTGGT
This sequence comes from Branchiostoma floridae, assembly GCF_000003815.2. Lineage (NCBI taxonomy): Eukaryota > Metazoa > Chordata > Leptocardii > Amphioxiformes > Branchiostomatidae > Branchiostoma > Branchiostoma floridae. The sequence continues at coordinate 1,485,484 of NC_049988.1, read as the reverse complement.
AATAGTATCTAAGATATCAACACTGAGAAAATAGCTCCAGGAAGTCCATCATCAACCCTGACTTCCGTTCATCTAACTTACATACCAAATATCAGAACAATCCAGTCAGAGATTATTTCGCTATGGCCACGAATGCCCAGAAAGACAGACACTCACGGACACACAAAGAAACAAACAAATACGCACACCAAAAACAATACGTCAATTTTTTTACTGACTCAGAGGTATTTAGTTGCGTACCTCCAAACGGAAGGGTTACAGAGTTGGCCGCTCTCCTCGCCCTGTGCCCGTGGTCGGTAGTATCAGCTGAGGGAGACGGCTGGTATTTGTTCTTCATCTCAGCGCCATTTTCAGTGGGTGACATGTCCTCGGGGCCAAATACAGCGTCAGTTGACTGGAAAACACATGCAAATACAAAAAGTGAATACAAATCCACCCCAATAACAGAGATTTTAAACCTATCTTTGCCTCTTGGCATCTGATTTTTATGTATATTTCTTCTTATTGCTAAGATTCCTTCTCCCAGTGTAAGTGATTTACGTATCTGAAAATAACAACGTTACTATGGATGGAAAAACTGACAACACCAGTCTCCCAATAAAATAAACATGATAATAATGGGAGCGACGGTCTCTGTACATGATATATGGGATGGGCAACACTTAGTTCTACTAAGCCGAATACTCATTGTCTAACTATTCCACTTGATTAACTTGTGATACGTGACCATGCGTTTAAAAAATGGCTGTCCGAAAACGCCCATATAGTGTAGTCTGTCAGAAAGCAAGGAAAACATTCAAGACCTGGGAGAGAACTTCTTTTAAGATGAATTCGATTCTCAGAAAATTTTAGGCTGAAAACGTTGAAATTTGACGTAACAAGACATTAACATTTTTTTTTCTATTTGCTTTTTTACATGTACAGGAAAGGACAATGTGGCACTGCACAAGTTTTGTAATTTATATTACGAGAGCCACATACACGGTACAGGCAGAAGGTACCCAGGTACCCATTTTTACACCTGGGTGAAGTGAAGAAAGTCGTGTTAAGTGCCTTTCCCGAGGGCACAACGTCGGGGGCATGGTGGGGATCGAACTCAGGACCTATATTCCGAGCCGAACACTCTAGTAAGCAACGCCCGATACTAACATTAGTTGTACAGGTAAATATATGTGACAACATGTGATGTACATACCCCAATATTCGCCATTTGGCTGTTGATCACAGACGACATGTCTCTAGTAAGGGTCTCCAGTGAGGTGACACGATCATGAAGCTCCTTGATGTACCAGTTCTGCACCAGGACTGCCACAAGAGCCGCCACGCTGAAGATCACCGCGGCGGTGCAGGCGGCCTGAACTCCCGCCGAGCGAATACGAGACCGTCGGTCGACATGTACGGGCCTACCAAAGGCCATGTCACCGTTCTTGAGCTTGTCGGAGCTCATATTTTGTACAGTTTGTAGTAAAGAAAACACTGCTAAGTTGTCTCGAGGAAAACCTTCAATGCCAGACACTACGGTCTAGCCCCGAAACAACTAAATTTTTCTCAGAGAGAACGCTTGATATGGACAAAAAACTCGGAAACCCCTAAATTTGTTTGTACCTTTAACGCTACCCCTTATGGGTTGTTAACAACTGCTGTTTCCTCATACGTCATGTTTGTGAATGCAAAAGACCGTTGTGTCTATGTGGTCACACGTTTATTTTGAGGGATGACATCATAGGTGGTTTCCCAAGCTATCGAAAACAAACTTGACCAACCATTTAACTGGTGACGTACCTATGCTGGCGTTACTTTGTGTCTCAAGCCTCTGACTTCAAACAAAAGGTTCATGTCAGAAAGTGTGGGCAGAAAAGGTAGGAAGGAAATCTCGAAATGCGTGTCAAGAAGTGTTCCTTAACCCTATTCAGACGGGGGGGGGGGCCTTTGAGGCCTGCGCTAACTTTGATGTCCTATAACGCAGAACGGCTTACGCTAGAGCCACCAAATTTGGTGAGTTTTCCTAAAGTATTGTTGGCAACAATTTCACGAAGTTTGACAAATTTTCGATTTTTTCGTGTTGCCATGGCAACCGTTTGTTGACAGGCAGTTTTGCCCAAAATCACAATTTTTGGTTCTAACAATGTATTTTTCACATTTATTTGCTACATTACTGCTATTTTGTTACATAAATAAAATATTATATCATTTAGCATATCTTTCATAATTATATATGCATAAATTATGCTAATTTGATGACGTCATCAGCCCAAAATCCAAGATGGCGGACCGCATAGCCAGATCAAGAAAAACAAGCTAATTTTCCCTTAAAAATTGTAACTACCTGGTATTTTTTCATCAAAAACCATCTAAATGAATGTATTTAGTCTATTTCCATTGCCCTTTTTGATTATTTGTTGCAAAAAAGGTATTTTTAGAAATTCAAGGTGGTGGACATAATATGGCGGAGCCCAACTCGTATCTTAGATGTGCATGACGTTATTTTATGAAGTCATTTTTACGTCATTGATGTTGCTATTGGCAACGCAAGTCGTTATAAACATTATTATTCTGTTATCTGCACTTGTTACATTTTTGTAGCATAACTTGAAGTTTTCTGAGAATACCCTTTTTTCATGGGTCCGGCCAATATAATCAAATTGATGACGTCATTTTTACGTCATCTTACGTCAACGTAACGTCAAACGTCACATAATTGTTAAATATTACGTCGACATCATGTCCTGAAAATTTGGTGGCCCTACGGCACGTCGTTTTAGAGTTATAGTACTTAGAAGTGGAGGGCCTCAAAAGCCCCCCCCACCGGTCCAGGGATGACAAAAAAGTACACGTTTTCTTAACGAGATAGGAATTTCATAGCATTTCTTTAATGTAATACTTGCAGTACTATGTCCTTCTGAAATTTTTGCTCTGAGACAGGAGAAGCGGGTGTTTTGGATGCATGCATGCATGGATGCATGCATGGATGGATGGATGGATGGATGGATGGATGCATGGATCGGTCACAGAACTCAGGAACCAGGGCTGTTGTACCACGTCCCGACATCGCTGCAGATCGGTTCGCCCTCAGACAGGCCAGAAAGGACTCCTTATGACGGAAACAATTGTTAAAAAAAACAATTGCTACCATCCAAGACGTTCTGTACAGATGATTGGCAGCTATAGACAGGCGCAGTTAAAAGTGAGCTATCAAACCGGTGATACAGTTGTTGAAAGGCTCCACATAGTAACCAGGGAAACTGATGCACAAATCAGGCGAAAAGAGATAAGTTATCAAGCTAGGACTGGCGAGACTGGTATTTCGTATCGACATACCCATGAACTGCTCTGCACAGTCCACTCGTGCGACAACACTGTCCAGGCGAGTCTGGAGAGTTGAGAGGAGTCCGGCCTGTTATGCTAGTAGTACGGACTGGTTGGCGATGATCTCCTTCAGCCTGGTCACTTCATCATCACATTTGTAACATATCTCCGTTTCTTCCAGGTAGTCTTGAAAACAAGAAAAGTTCGCCCAAAAGATTCAAGAGCAACCGCTGATGATAAAACATCACAAGGAAACAATTACTACGAACTGGGGCCTAGGCATAAAGACTAATATCACCTATACACTAGGACGGTAGGTGCTCTCGCAGCGACCTCAATTTTGACATGTCGCTCAACGAATTGTATAGAAAAAAAACGAATATTTTTTTACAGTTTTTGTGATCTGTTGTCTTCTCAGTGACACTTTTATGTTTTGTATGGTACACGCAAATCATATTTAGGTCGCAGTGAGAGCACATCGCGGTCGCTGTCTAGTGGAAAGGCTGCCTACACTACAAGGTGCATAAATGTGAAAATTATGTGAATTTTCTGGAAAATTCTATGAAAATGTGATATGATGTGATATTATGTGAAACATTTTGAGGTTCAATAGCATCACATTTTATCACATAAGTTGACATATAATCACATAAAATAACATTCACGTCACATTTCTGAGGGGTGGCACAGAAATTGAGCTTTATGTGAAAAAAATGTTATAAGTTTACATCACATTTTTTCACATTTCCCCAAAACGGTCTTGAAGAATCACATTCTGAAATGTAAAAATATGTTACCTAATGTGACATTGGTTGTGCAGCCATTATGTGAAATAATGTAACTGTCGATACACGTCTCGACCGGCTATACTTATGTGATTTTTATGTGAAAAGGGCTCTTGATGAAAATGTGAAATAATGTTAAATTGAATCACATTCTATGAAATGTGACTTCATGTTAAACTTATGTGAAATGCGGCCAGCTACGAAATGTGAAAACATGTGAAGACAACTGGCATGCTGAGAAATGTGAATTTTATGTGATGTTCACAAACTTGCAAGATGTGAAAAAAATGTGACAGGATATCACATTTTTTATTTGTGAAACTAATGTGATTTCCACTTATATAAGATATGAAGTAATTTGATTTGGCAGGCTATGTAAAGGTAAGTGTGCTAAAGTTGATGTATAAAGCCTTATTGATTTGTGTGCCGTTCGCTTGTATTTGCAATTACAAGCGAACGGCACACAAGCCAGCAACGAAATCAACAAGAACGTGCTTTATATTTAAGCAGAAGCGGACATACACTTGAGTTTGGAATAATTTTTTTTCTAACATGGACATGCTAAACGCCTCTAAGAAAGCTAATGAATCAAGTACATGTATATGGACAGGCGTCACTAATATGGTAATTGAGGTCAACTAGTTCATGTACGTACTCGGGATCGACCGTCCGAGCGGGTGTCGAACGTCGGCGAGTTCCGATCTCGAGCGAAGGCACCCGAAGGTCGCCGAAGGCGATCAAACCAGAAGGTCGCCCTAGGCGACCAGCGAGCGGAGCGTGATTTTTCTAGGAAGGAGAGCTAGTCAAGCGCTGATGGGGGCGTTTTATGAGCGCAGCGGGTGGACATTGTCTGGTGGCTCGGCTTGAGTGCCAGTTTGCTTGTGTGGCACCACTGTGTACTAGTGTGACACTTTTATATGTATACATCCTGACTTATTGTGACCTGTACTTAGCTCGGTTGGGCAAAATTGTACAATAAAGGTCTTCATTCAATTATCAGTAAAGTATCTCCTCTTTGTTGCAGCCAACAACAAAAATTCCGAGGTCTATTGTCCATGGTCAACCTGGGTGTTCGGGGCGTCATAAAGACAATAGCAAAAATTAACACACAAAAATGTATGCAACAGCAGGTGCCGGAACAAACAATGCCGGTAATTTGTCTAAACAAATCGTAATCCAAAACCGGCAAGATTTGTTTCTGACTCATTCCGTGTAAGAAACACAAAGAAATCCGTAATAATAATTTCAGTTCATCAATACGAAAACAGTGAAGTTTCTAAATGCCTCTAAATCAATGTGACGACAACACATGTACATAGAGGAACATAGTATCTTAGATCGAGGGCGTTATGTAAGACATAAGTGAGTTGGTGAGGTGGCCTTTTAGAACAAGTTCCACTTCCACGGATCTGAAAAGGAAAACTCTCGAGCTCCTGCCGATTGTGACTTTCACTATGTTGGATATTATTTGCACACGTATTACTAAAGTTATGCTGTATCCCCTAATTTGAACTAAATGAGGCTGTAGAACATTGGAAAGTCTTGTTTAAGGATTACAAGACATAGGATTCTGGTCTAGCATTATTATTACTGTCAGGCAACTTGTGTTTGAAGTGTTTCAATGCAGTCCTGATAGACTTTACCTGAAAAGATGGCCAACGGCAAAATGGATAGATTCTTGTTGTTTTCTAAAGTCTAAGAAATGCTGTAGAACATTGACAAGTCCTGTTTTAAGATTGTAAGACATATGGGATTCTGGTCTAGCATTATTAATACCTACGGGTAACTTGTACAGCTTTAAAAGGACGCCCAAACAGGAATGTAGACCACAAACTTTGAAGTGTTTCAATGCAGGACTTATAGATCGACTTTACCCTAAATTGTGGCCGACGGGAAAATGGAATCCGATGGATTCTTGTTGTTTTCTTAAGTAAGGAATGTTGCAAAACACTGAAAAGACCTATATTAAGATTATAAGATATATAGGATTCTGGTCTATCATTATTAACTACGGGTAACTTGTACAGCTTTGAAGGGTCGCCCAAACAGGAATGTTGACCACGCATTTTGGAGTGTTCCAATGCAAGCCTGATAGACTTTACACTAAACTGTGCATGTGGCAAACGGGAAAATGGATGGATTCTTGTTGTTTTTAAAAGTTAGGAATGCGGCAGAGCCTTGAAAAATCTTGTTTTGATGTTATAAGATATTTAGGATTCTGGTCTAGCATTATTGACTACGGGCAACTTGTGCAGCTTTGAAGGTACGCCCGAATAGGAAAGTTGACCACACATTTTGGACTGTTCCAATGCAGGCCTGATAGACTTTATCCGAAACGATGGCCGACGGGGAAATGAATAGATTCTTGTTGTTTTCTAAAGTTAGAAATGCTGTAGAACATTTACAAGTCCTGTTTTGTTGTTATAAGACATATGAGATTCTGGTCTAGCATTATTAATACCTACGGGTAACTTGTACAGCTTTAAAAGCACGCCCGAACATGAATGTTGACCACGCATTTTGGAGTGTTTCAATGCAGAACTAATGGACTTTACTCTAAATTGTGGCGGACGGAAAAATGGATGGATTCTTGTTGTTCTCTAAAGTAAGGAATGTTGTAAACCACTGAAAATACCTGTTTGAAGATTATTAGACATATAGCATTCTGGTCTATCATTATTACTTACGGGTAACTTGTACAGCTTTGAAGGGACGCCTAAACAGAAATGTTGATTTCGCATTTTTAGGTGTTTCAATGCAGGCCTGATAGACTTTACCCAAACCGTGTCCAAGGGGAAAATGAATAGATTCTTGTCGTTTTCTAAAGTTAGGAATGGTGTAGAGCCTTGAAAAGTCCTGTTTTGATGTTATAAGATATTTAGGATTCTGGTCTATTATTATTGACTACGGTTAACTTATACAGCTTTGAAGGGACGCCCAAACAGGAATGTTGACCACAAACTTTGAAGTGTTTCAATGCAGGACTAATTGACGTTACCCTAAATTGTGGCCGACGGGAAAATGGATGGATTCTTGTTGTTTTCTTAAGTAAGGAATGTTGCAAAACACTGAAAAGACCTGTTTTAAGATTATAAGATATATAGGATTCTGGTCTATCATTATTAACTACGGATAACTTGTACAGCTTTGAAGGGACGCCCAAACAGGAAGGTTGACCAAGCATTTTGGACTGTTCCAATGCAAGCCTGATAGACTTTACCCAAAACTATGGCCGACGTGGGTAATGGATGGATTCTTGTTGTTTTCTAACGTTAGGAATGCTGTAGAGCATTGAAACTCCTGTTTTAAGATTATAAGATATATAAGATTCGTGTCTAGCAATATTGACTACGGCTAACTTGTACAGCTTAAAAGGGACGCCCAAACATGAATGTTTGAAGTGTTTCAATGCAGGCCTCATAGACTAAACTGTGGCCGACGGGAAAATGGATGGATTCTTGTTGTTTTTTAAAGTAAGAAATGCTCTAGAACATTGACAAGTCCTGTTATAAGATTATAAGACATGTGGGATTCTGGTCTAGCATTATTACCTATGGGTAACTTGTACAGATTTAACTTAAAACGACACCCAAACAGGAATGTTGACGACGCATTTTGAAGTGTTTCAATGCAGGACTAATTGACGTTACCCTAAATTGTGGCCGACGGGAAAATGGATGGATTCTTGTCGTTTTCTAAAGTTAGGAATGTTGTAAAACACTGAAAAGACCTGTTTTAAGATTACAAGATATGTAGAATTCTGGTCTATTATTATCACCTACGGGTAATTTGTACAGCTTTGAAGGGACGCCCAAACAGAAATGTTGACTACGCAATTTGGAGTATTTCAATGCAAGCCTTATAGCCTTTACTCTAAACCGTGGCCCACGGGAAAATGGATGGATTCTTGTCGTTTTCTAACGTTAGGAATGCTGTAGAGCATTGAAAAGTCCTGTTTTGTTGTTATAAGGTATTTAGGATTCTGGTCTATCATTATTAACTACGGGTAGCTTGTACAGCTTTGAAGGGACACCCAAACACAAATGTTGACCACGCATTTTGCAGTATTCTAATGCAGGCCTGATAGACTTTACCCTAAACTGTGGCCGACGGGAAAATGGATGGATTCTTGTTGTTTTCTTAAGTTAGGAATGCGGTAGAACATTGACAAGTCCTGTTTTAAGATTGTAAGACATATAGAATTCTGGTCTAGCATTATAAATACCTACGGGTAACTTGAACAGATTTAAAAGGACGCCCAAACATGAATATTTGACCACAAAATTGGAAGTTATTCAATGCAGGACTAATTGACGTTACCCGTACCTTAAATTGTGGCCAACGGGAAAATGGACGGATTCTTGTTGTTTTCTAAAGTAAAGAATGTTATAAAACACTGAAAAGACCTGTTTTAGATTACAAGATATATAGGATTCTGGTCTATCATTATTACCTTCGGGTAACTTGTACAGCTTTGATGGGACGCCCAAAAAGAAATGTTGACCACGCAATTTGGAGTATTTGAATGCAGGCCTGATAGACTTTACCCTAAACAGTGGCCCACGGGAAATGTATGGATTCTTGTTCTTTTTCTAACGTTAAGAATGGTGTAGAGCATTGAAAAGTCCTGTTTTGTTGTTATAAGATATATAGGATTCTGGTCTATCATTATTACCTACGGGTAACTTGTACAGCTTTGAAGGGACGCCCAAACAGAAATGTTTACCATGCATTTTGGAGTTTTTCAATGCAGGCCTGATAGACTTTACCCGAAACGATGGCCGACGGGAAAATGGATGGATTCTTGTTGTTTTCTAAAGTTAGGAATGCGGTAGAACATTTAGAAGTTCTGTTTTAAGATTGTAAGACATATAGGATTCTGGTCTAGCATTATTAATACCTACGGGTAACTTGTACAGCTTTAAAGGCACGCCCGAACATGAATGTTGACCACGCAATTTGGAGTGTTTCAATGCAGGACTAATAGACTTTACCCTAAACTGTGGCCGACGGGAAAATGAATGAATTCTTGTTGTTTTCTAAAGTAAGGAATGTTGCAAAACACTGAAAATACCGGTTTTAAGATTACAAGATATATAGGATTCTGGTCTAGCATTATTACCTACGGGTAACTTGTACAGCTTTGAAGGGACGCCCAAACAGGAATGTTGACCACGTCTTTTGAAGTGTTTCAATGCAGGCCTGATAGACTTTACCCTAAACTGTGGCCGACGGGAAATGGATAGATTCTTGTTGTTTTCTTAAGTTAGGAATGCGGTAGAACATTGACAAATCCTGTTTTAAGATTGTAAGACACATAGGATTCTGGTCTAGCATTATTAATACCTACGGGTAACTTGTACAGCTTTATAATCACGCCCGAACATGAATGTTGACCACGCAATTTGGAGTGTTTCAATGCAGGACTAATAGACTTTACCCTAAACTGTGGCCGACGGGAAAATGAATGAATTCTTGTTGTTTTCTAAAGTAAGGAATGTTGCAAAACACTGAAAATACCGGTTTTAAGATTACAAGATATATAGGATTCTGGTCTAGCATTATTACCTACGGGTAACTTGTACAGCTTTGAAGGGACGCCCAAACAGGAATGTTGACCACGTCTTTTGAAGTGTTTCAATGCAGGCCTGATAGACTTTACCCTAAACTGTGGCCGACGGGAAATGGATAGATTCTTGTTGTTTTCTTAAGTTAGGAATGCGGTAGAACATTGACAAATCCTGTTTTAAGATTGTAAGACACATAGGATTCTGGTCTAGCATTATTAATACCTACGGGTAACTTGTACAGCTTTATAATCACGCCCGAACAAGAGTGTTGACCACGCATTTTGGAGTGTTTCAATGCAGAACTAATAGACTTTACCCTAAATTGTGTCCGACGGGAAAATGGATGGATTCTTGTTGTTTTCTAAAGCAAGGAATGTTGCAAAACACTAAAAATACCTGTTTTAAGATTACAAGATATATAGGATTCTGGTCTAGCATTATTACCTACGGGTTACTTGTACAGCTTTGAAGGGACGCCCAAACAGAAATGTTGACTACGCAATTTGGAGTATTTCAAAGCAAGCCTAATACTAGTAATAGACTTTACCCTAAACCGTGGCCGACGGGAAAATGGATGGAATCTTGTTGTCTTCTAAAGTTAAGAATGCTGTAAATAACTGACAAGTCCTGTTTTAAGATTATAAGATATATAGGATTCTGGTCTAGCACTATTACCTACGGGTAACTTGTACAGCTCTAAAAGAACGTTCAAACAGGAAGGTTGCCGACAAAGTTTTCAAGTGTTTCCATGTAGACCTGATATTTTCTCCAAGGAGAAGTTAAACTCCGGCTTTTTTTTTACGTTTTTTTAGTCGTTGTAAAGCGAGCTTTCTATTTTGTATTGTATCTTGTATTGGCTGGCAGAGTTCAAGAAAAATGACAAAATAGAAAGCCCGATAAAAGCAAGGAGCTTTTATAAAAGCGACTAAAAATTCGTCAAAAAACAGCTGGGGCATAGATTCGTCTCCCTAATGAGAAAACAATGGGGATTATGGGCGAGAGGGAAAGAATGTAGGTGTGAAACGCACTTTGACCGCGCGCATTAGACCGCCCGGAGGGACCATAAACCGCATTTTTCGCCGTTATCCCAGAAATCGTCGCCTTTCCACGTTTATAAATCTTGGCCAGGGTCCATAAACGAAAAATGTTGCCAAAAACGAAAAATGTCGCCAAAAGGGTCAATCTAAACTAAATAAATTGCCCCAGAATTGTAACCAAAAATGTCCGTTTGTAACCATTCCGTGTTCGTAGTGCCCAATACACATCCCAGTCTGCAGTCAAGTGAAGCCAGACTTTGTACAAGTCAGATGAGATGTGTTTGGGCAAGGAGGTTGAAAAATTTGGGTAAACCCTGTCCTGTCTTTTGTACGTAAGTTCTATAATCATTTGCTATAGACTCCCTTTTACATTTTTTCATATTGGCCTGTTCCTGTTGGCAGCTTGCGTTGTTTAGATTATGATTTGACAATGATTGTATACATGCCGGAAATAGTCGTCGCTTCAGTTTACGGGCTTATAAATGTTTCGTGTTGTATAAGCACTGTAAAATGAAATACTATACATAGAGTGAAGATTTGTAAATATGATTTCATATAATTTGGATTGTGACCTCTGAGTGGTAAAACGAGTCTCCTCGAATCAGTAAGCCTTCAAGCATTTTGCACTTCAATGTTGACATCGTCAAATTATCTATATGTACATATACAAGTAAGTCTTATGGGTGGCAGTACAAAAGCCCAGCCAATGTGCAAAGTAAACACCTGTATATTTTGTACGAACAACAATGAATCTTATCCCTTTTATGTTGTCCAATCAGCCCCTTGTTTTGTATTTTATACTTTATAGGAGTATGCTAAGCATATTTCTCTAAGCCTCTACAGGAGGCAATTAGCATGTCCATGTCAGATAAATAAGAGAATCTTTTCTAAACTCCAGTCAGTCCACTGTTTGTTTAGCCTGAGTATCATCCTCCGTAGTAACCGCTGGCTCACGACTTTCGCTTGCTAACCACCGTGGTTAGCAAGCGACAGTCGTGAGCCAGCGGTTACTACGGACAAGGAGCTTTACTTGATAAAAGCTCCTTGCTACGGAGGATGATACTCAGGCTACTGTTTGTTCGCTTCTTTGGATCCGGAGTTGACGTAAAAAAATAAAGCGCGTCCTTGTTGATCTTATAGCAGGCTTGTGTGTTGTGAATATGGATGAGAGTTATCTATTTAAGTTAAATCCGTCCTCGGCACAGACACAACTATGGTCACATAATGACGGGTCCACCATTTCCTTTGCTGTCTGTCCAGTAGGGTCACTTCGTGACACATCGATTTGGTTCTTCAAAGTACCAACTAAGATTTCTAATTCTAATTGACCATAATGTTACAAGATCTTTTGAACAGACTGTTTTTACAACTGGGCCGATATGTTCAACTAACAGATCACAAACTCCTTGAATCTTCTTAACTCTTAGGTGGTACATAAAGGAGGAGTTGGGCGTAGCCGTCAAACCATATATGTGAATGAATTCGGTGCTTTCAGTCGGGAGGACTAGAATCGGCAGAATAGTAGCGGCACTCGAGGGGAGGGGGAGTTTTTCACACTTTTTATTTTGACTACACAGTAGAATAACTTTGCGCAAGCTTTGTATCGCTTACAACGCATATTTTGGAGAACAGTCCACAAATATTTAACCCATACATGAGCGACGTGGAATTAAAAAAAAGACAGCCTTTGTCTTGACCGCGTACGAAGTCTGTGGTTTATGACAAGACAAGCATGTATGGAATACATACTTAAAATCTTTGAAAAGTGTTTGCATGCTGAATGCATATTTTTGAAACACGTGGAAACCTATCTGTTACATGTTGTAACTTTTTCACATATAATCACATTCTTAGCTAGGACACCGGCTAATGTGACATTATGTGAAACACTTTCACATAAAATAACATTTTGATCTGTCATGTGAAAAAATGTGATTTCAACTTCACATAATTTCACATTCGCCTCCGTCCAGTTTGCGGAGTAAAACCGTTTCACATCCCTTCACATTTTGTCACATTTCACATTCACATTTTTTCGGTCACGTCTTTGGGTTGTGCGATTTCACATAATCGATTCACATTTTTCGAAGGGTCAGATTAATTCACATAGAATAACATTTGACGATTCACATTTTGAAAATAAATCACATTTTGGGTTTCACATTTTTCCAAAGGAAGTCACATTAAATCACATTTTCTTGGCATCGTGCACTAAATTCACATAATTTTCACATTTATGCACCTTGTAGTGCTAATTGCAATGTAAACAGGATAGAGGAAGGGCGTAAACTGTAACAACACATAACCCAACATACATGACGGGGTGACGCTTATTCAAGGAAACACTGCATGCTGGGAAGGCAGGTGGGTGGAGGTTAGGAAACACTGCATGATGGGAAGGCAGGTGGGTGGAGGTTAGGAAACACTGCATGATGGGAAGGCAGGTGAGTGTAGGTACAGTCAAACCGCAGATGATTGTAGAACGCCTTATGCTCTTAGATACGATGTGCGCTGCGTCAGGATTTGACGCTGTTGCATAGGTGGCAACTGTCTGTTGTTCAATAAAACTGACCTCAGACCTGCATAATGTTTATGCGTTTTCACACCTGCCAGTTTTGCCCACTACAACTCTGTAGGTATCTAGTGCATTGCAAAGTGACAGCAAACGCTGTGGCTTTGAAAACACGTCATTTTGTGTTAATTTATCTGTGTTGATCTTTTGATACAGTTCACTTTGATCACATTAATTAACCTCACAGAGTGATAGGCCTTTTCCTGACGACTTGAAATTGATACCAAAGTCCCCGGGTTAATTTCATGAGCAAAGGGAATTTATATAACAACATGTCAAATTTTCCGGCGTCTTTTTTCCAATGAGAAACCGAACACACTGACATTTCTCTATACTTGACAAAACCCAGACAAAGTACTTGCACAGGAAATCGAACTTGTTCCTGCTTCTGGATGATACCCGTCCTATTCTAAACGGTTTCATAAAAGAGACGGCAAGACCTGATCCCTTACTTTTATGAACTCCTGCAACCTGACATTCAGAGGAAAGTATTTGATGGAACTGAATAAACTCTTAACAAAGATGCATCGTTTTTATTTCAACTACGGCAGGTTATCTGCAAAAGATAACCTTTCCGGCTCCACGAAGCGCCAGTAACTACGCCAAGCTGGGGACAACATTGGCTCAGGACTTGGGAAGTTTTACTTTATGTCTGCAAATGCGCACCGACATGAGCTCCACGACTAAAGCAGGTCTGGTCAGCTATGCTGTACAAGGACAAGCCAATGAGCTACTCGTCTTTACTAATGGAGGGAGCGAATTCCATGTAAGTAGTCAATCACAAACCCCTGCTATCTAACTCCCCACTCATATTTTATTTGTCAACACTTATCTAGCATTATATGCTGTAATTTCAAAGATAACAGCCAGTGGCCATGAAATATATTTTCCAGTATTGGGTTGGAGGTAAGAAGATTGCCTTTGGTGCCTTGCCTGTTTGGGACGGCGAGAGGCATGAAGTATGTGTCACCTGGCGCAGCACCGGTGGAGCCTGGCAGATGTACATGGACGGCACTCTAAAGAAGTCCGGTTTTGGGCTGAACGTAGGAGGAAAAGTGCGCAGTGGTGGGACATGGATCCTTGGACAGGAGCAAGACACAGTTGGGGGAGGGTTCGACGTCAATCAAGCGTTCAGCGGAGAACTGTCACAGGTGAACCTCTGGGACCGCGTGCTGACTCCAGCTGAGGTGGGGCCAGACTCCTGTGGTCAACATGGCAACGTGATTGACTGGGAAACCGCGGACATCGAGGTTTTTGGACTGGCCACTAGTGCTGAATATCGCTGCGGTAAGTACCGTTCCCAACGTATTACCTTCGCCAAGTGTAGTGGCTATTCTGTGGATCTGCATGTATGTCAACAGCACTACAATGGTACTTTACCGAACGCTAAGACTTCTGTGAATTCGCAAATATAGCATGTATAAGCCGGGTGTACGACAGATTTCTATAGACGCTGACCATTATTCTGTATGATGGGTAGGCAGGTGAGTGGAGGTAAGGAAACACTGCATGATGGGAAGGCAGGTCGGGGAGGTTAGGAAATACTGCATGATGGGAAGGCAGGTGGGTGGAGGTACAGTCAAACCGCATGTGGCGTCGGCTCGGGATCTGTAGGTCCTGAGTTCGATCCCCGCCGTGCCCCCAACGTTGTGCCCTTTACACGACCTTCCTCACTCCACCCAGGTGTAAAAAATGGGTACGTGACTTTGGTCGGGGAGGACATCTTTCACTACAACTAGGCAGATATTTCGTGCATTGCAAACTGAAAGTGGACGCTGTGGTTTTCGAAACATTAGTATATTTTAGTAGTAGTAGAAGTAGTAATGGTTTATTATTGATAAAAAAAACATCGGCTTTGCAGCAAGAACTGAATTGCGCCGACTCACACAGTAAAACTACGGAACGTCATCAATATTACATATAACTGTTCACAAAATTACAATATTTACAAATGACATCTACTCATTAATTGACAATTACCATTCATATAAATATGACAGTTTCGGACTAGAAAATGTATTACAATTACAATTCATGTACAAGTCGGTCTCTGTTCGAACTGTTGTCATGAACAAGTTTACTGTCCTGTACAAATTGCAGATCAGTTCTTTAGGTCATCACTGAGTAGTTTAGCCAGTGTAGGCTTAGCGATCGTCGTGTATCGACTAGTGCCCCTGGGTTGGGGGTACAGACATGAGCTTCTGAGTTGTCTGCCATGCTGTTCTCCTCGAGTTGGAGGCAGCCAGGAACAGAAGCGTGGCGACTGTTGGACTTTCTTGGCAAAGTTCAAGGAGAGGTCGTGTCTGCGTTCAGAAAGTGATTGTAGAGTCAATGTTTGCAAGGCGTCAGGATATGAAACGTACTGCCGACCCAACATAATCCTACAGGCACGTTTCTGAACGCGTTCAAGCAGGTTGATTTGCTTGTTGTTGAGGGCGGCGTTCCACTGACTGGAGCTGCGTACTCAAGCAACGGTCGAACGTACCCGCAGTAGATGGCAGTGAGGTCAGCTGTTGGGAGACCGGCCCGTCGCAGTCTGCACAGTAGAAACAGCCGTCTGCTCCCCTTTGTCACCATACTGTCCACTTGTGCGTCCCACCCAAGGTCCGACTGAATCTGGAGACCAAGTAGTCTTGCTTGTGTCACCACAGTGAGCACCTTACCTCCCAGTGTAAGGACTGGGGCTGGTGGGGGTCGACGCATGAAGCAAATCTGCATAACTAAACACTTTTTGGGGTTCAGCAGCATGTGGTTTCTGTCAGACCAGTTCTGCAAGCTGTCTAACTCATCCTGCATGGATGAAAGTGAGTCAGTCGGGCGGTTTTCTCCCAGGTTAAGGTCGTCGACGTACTTCCAGTACTCGCTGTTCGGTGTCCCAGCATCGTTGATCATGGCCAAGAAGATCAGAGGTCCCAGCAAAGTTCCTTGAGCCACCCCACAAGAGAATGACTCCCATTGTGACAGTTAGGGCTCGGTACCGGTACAAAAATTTCAGGTCCAGGTCCGGTTCAGGACCAGAGGATTAGGTCCAGGTCCAGGTCCGGATCTGAACCTGGACCTGATTCAGTATGAGAAAACTTGTGAATGAACGATGCTCAAAACAATGGTCCATTTCGTTACAAAGAAATCTGTTTTGTCAAATATTTGACTCCCACTGGCGTTTTGAAATCCTACAAAGCTAAGTGCCTTTGTACGATTGACTGTAAAACTTGATAGAAATGACTATAGACTCTACCCTACTTCGCTCTTGTTATTTTATTTAACAGGTTTCCCCGACCGGTAAGCCCCAAAACGTGTGAATGCCTGTTCATATAATATGTTCATTTTCCAATAGGTCCAACATCCGGTCCACAGATTTTTTTCAGGTCCGGTTTTTCTGGACCGGTCCAATAAGAAAAAACGGTTTTGTACCGGTACACCGTACCGGTACCCAGCCCTAGTGACAGTGTATGCTGGTAACGGACGCGCTGTCTACGGCACGATACAAAACTACACACCCACGGGAGAAGAGAGGGTCGTGCACCCGTCTGTGCGAGTTTTGTGATGGCTGTCGTATGGCACACTCTGTCAAATGCCTTGCTGGAATCGGTCAGTACAAGGCTACTGACAGATTGCTTCCTCTCTGCCCCTTTGTAGAAGAAGTCCAGGATCTCTATCAGACAGTGGGTAGTGGAGATGCCTTTGAGGTTCCCGAACTGCCTGGTGTCTACCTCCGGTAAGATGTCGCGGAGAAGCCACGAGAGGACAAAACCCTCCACTACTTTAGCAAACTGTGATGTTAGTGACACAGGTCTGATTTTGTCCAAGTCTGCTGGTTGTTCCTTCGGGACGGGGATAACGATCGCATCCCGCCACTCAGGTGGTACTCTGCCCTGTCGTAGGGATGCGTTGGTGATGTCGGTTAGCGGGGTGGCAAGTTCACACGCGAACTCCTTGATGAGGGTAGGCGGGATGGCATCAGGACCTGGAGCCTTGGGCACCTTAACCCTTTTCAGACGGTGGTACATCTGCCATGGGTCAATCTGCGGCGGTGGAGTGGCTGGCAGGAATGCTGGGAGCTGGTCCCAGTCAAGCGGAGGCAGAGCCTGGCAGATGGTAGCTAGGTGGTTGTTAATGGCTCCAGCGATGGCGCTCATGTCAGTCGGATCCACGCCTGGCACATGAACTGTGTAAGTAGGTTTGGAGAGATTTGCTAGGCGTCGTACCTGTTTGTGCCACTCGGACGGGTCTGATCTCTTCAACCTCTCCACATGGTCTCTGTAATACTCTTTCTTTGCACGTTTGCAATCCCGGCCAATCTTGTTCCTTAGGAAACGGTAAAGTGTCATGTGACCTTTGTTGTGTGCCTGTTGTCTCCTGTGGATCAGGTTTTTCAGCAAGGCCGACATCCAATTTGGTCCGTTGTTTGTGCTTGCCTTGTCTATTTTACAGTTCACCTTGATCCTATTAGTCAACCCCACAGTGTGAT
>NC_049988.1:1465711-1467646 GCF_000003815.2 Branchiostoma floridae | reverse complement strand
TTATAAAAGTGTTAGAACGTGAAAAAAAGTTTTGAAAAAATACCATTGATAATGCATGAGCGACATGTTCCTATTTCGCTCAAAACATAAGATTTAGGCCCTTTTCAGCCGTTCTACGCTTACTACGAACTTTGTCATTAAAAATCGAGTTTTAATCAAAGTGTTAGAACGTGAAAAAAAAAGTTTTGAAAAAATGCCATTGATAATGCATGGGACACGTTAATTTCGCTCAAAACATAAGATTTAGGCCCTTTTCAGCCGTTCTACGCTTACTACGAACTTTGTCATTAAAAATCGAGTTTTGATCAAAGATTTTTCTTTTTAATTCTAAACATGTCTACTAAGTGTATTTCACCTTATAAAAGTGTCAAAACGTGAAAAAAAAAGTTTTGAAAAACTGCCATTGATTAATGCATGGCGACACGTTCATTTCGCTCAAAACCCTAAGATTTAGGCCCTTTTCAGCCGTTCTGCGCTTACTACGAACTTTTCCATTACAAGTCGTTAATTGATCAAAGATTTTTCTTCTTGATTCTAAACATGTCTACTAAGTGTATTTCACCTTATAAAAGTGTCAAAACGTGAAAAAAAAGTTTTGAAAAAATGCCATTGATAATGCATGGGACACGTTCATTTCGCTCAAAACCTAAGATTTAGGCCCTTTTCAGCCGTTCTGCGCTTACTACGAACTTTTCCATTACAAATCGTTAATTGATCAAAGATTTTTCTTTTTGATTCTAAACATGTCTACTAAGTGTATTTCACCTTATAAAAGTGTTAGAACGTGAAAAAAAAAGTTTTGAAAAAATACCATTTATAATGCATGGGACACGTTAATTTCGCTCAAAACCTAAGATTTAGGCCCTTTTTAGCCGTTCTACGCTTACTACGAACTTTGTCATTAAAAATCGAGTTTTGATCAAAGTTTTTTTCTTTTTGATTTTAAACATGTCTACTAAGTGTATTTCACCTTATAAAAGTGTTAGAACGTGAAAAAAAAAGTTTTGAAAAAATACCATTGATAATGCATGGGACACGTTAATTTCGCTCAAAACATAAGACTTAGGCCCTTTTCAGCCGTTCTACGCTTACTACGAACTTTGTCATTAAAAATCGAGGTTTGATCAAAGATTTTTCTTTTTGATTCTAAACATGTCTACTAAGTGTATTTCACCTTATAAAAGTGTTAGAACGTGAAAAAAAAAGTTTTGAAAAAATACCATTGATAATGCATGGGACACGTTCATTTCGCTCAAAACCTAAGATTTAGGCCCTTTTCAGCCGTTCTACGCTTACTACGAACTTTGTCATTAAAAATCGAGTTTTGATCAAAGATTTTTCTTTTTGATTCTAAACATGTCTACTAAGTGTATTTCACCTTATAAAAGTGTTAGAACGTGAAAAAAAAGTTTTGAAAAAATACCATTGATAATGCATGGGACACGTTAATTTCGCTCAAAACATAAGATTTAGGCCCTTTTCAGCCGTTCTACGCTTACTACGAACTTTTACATTACAAGTCGTTAATTGATCAAAGATTTTTCTTTTTGATTCTAAACATGTCTACTAAGTGTATTTCACCTTATAAAAGTGTTAGAACGTGAAAAAAAAGTTTTGAACTAGAAAGGCCGACATTTGCTTAAGAGCAAATACAGCATATTTCAGCCATACCCCTTCCCACGCAACATTGGACTGTTCCAAATCACCCCTGCGCAAAAATGGAACATCCTCTTAACAGTACATTATCCCCCAATGTGGACTGGTATTGTGAATTGACTCCAGGTAAAAACAGAGCTTGCTTCTATTTTTCAGAAAATGACAATAATCACACCTTCCATTCAGAAAATTTTCATCATGACTGAAAATTGTTGAATGACTTCATGTAATGTCATTAACAATTTTCAGTACGATAACTAGGTGTAAGTTTAAAAAAGT
>NC_049988.1:1463482-1465110 GCF_000003815.2 Branchiostoma floridae | reverse complement strand
CTAACGCACCTTTCGCCGACTTCATCATAGGACCGCCGGCTATCAATCAACACGGGCTGTGATTTAGACTTAGAGTTTCAAACAGTCATGTGCTGTGTGCCAGTTGACAGCGAACTTCATGCTACGTGATGTTTTACATTGCTTGGACCTTCTTTCCTACAGCGGTGCTTCTACAAAATATTTAGACTGTAACACTGAGTTTTATAGAATAGAATTTGACGCAGAACAGCGTTTTTTGCTGGGTATTTTTTTTTAAACATGTCCGTGGGAATATCAGCGAGGCGGCGACGTAGGGATATCAGACCGTCAACAAAAGTCGCACGGCGGCTAACGGCGCAGCGAAGATACTAGCGCTATAAATAAGCGCTTCAACTAAGGATGGCAACCCGTACAATATTTTTGTATACTGTTGAGCTAAGTAAAGTTTGTTGTTTATGAGGTTTTAGTTGTCTTTGAAGCTTTGACCCGAAATATTTTAAAGTCAAACTGCTGAAGAGAAGTAAGTGACTGCTACGATTATCGTAGATATGGCCCTAAAAAAAACTGATAAAAGAAGCCTTCTCAATAGCCTAAAATGCAAGAGCTTCCGGAGGGGCTTCGCCCACCTGGGTCCCCCCCACAGTGGCCCTGCCCCTGGACCCCGCCAGGGACATTCGGCGGCCCCCGGACCCCTGTCCGACGCTTTGAAAAAATCCTGGCGAGAAGTCTGTACGGCCTGAGTCTTCAAGTTAACGTGTTGTGTGGTCCCGCTTATGAATATTAATTAGCCTTCGCTTTCCTCTTCGCTGATTGGCTGAACCATTAATTGAATTAACTCTTCCTTCCGGCTAGACGCAGGTGCAGATGTCGGCTCTGTGGGGTGAACGTCCGAAAGGTCACGGCATGGAGAACGAAAGAAAACCAATTTCCCCTAAAAAAAGTGCTGTAATTAAGCCTTTTACAGTACTTTATGCCAAAAATTTTACTTGGATCATTTTACCAACTATATTATGCCTATCTATACCAAATGTTACTCATACCAGGGTACAGGGGTGCAAAATATACCGTTATAAGACCGTCAACAACAGTCGCACGGAGCTAACAGCGCAGCGAAAATACCATCGCTAGCGTTTCAACTTCGGATAACAAGTTATAAGTACTGTTGAACTCAGTAACGTTAAAGTTTGTTTTTAGTTGCCTTTGACGGTTTGACCTGAAACAGTGTTACGCTAAACTCCTGAAGAGAAGTTAAGTGACTGCTGCGATTATCATAGATATGCCCCTAAGAACTGATACAATATAAAGCCTTCTGAATAGTCTAAAATGCGAGAGCCTTAGGCGGGCTTTGCTCCCCCTGGCGGGAACACTGCTATATACGGGATCATGAGGCCCCGCTTATGAATATTAATTAGCCTTTGGCCTCCTCTTCGCTGATTGGCTAGGTCTTTGATTCAATTAACTCTCCGGCTGACGCGCACAGGTGTGGCTCTGTGCGGGGTCACGGAAGGTCACGTCAGGAGGCCTAGAGAACACAAAGATCACGCTCAGCAAAGTGCCACCATTAATCATTTTCTAGTTCTTCATGTCCAAAATTCTACTTGAATCTTCTTACCAAGTATCTCATGCCTATCTATACCAAATATCAGGTC
>NC_049988.1:1438558-1463382 GCF_000003815.2 Branchiostoma floridae | reverse complement strand
TATCCTACACCTGTAAAATATTAGCAAAATTGTGCTTGTCAGTCTTCGAAATTTAAAGATCTTCAAAGGTACATGCAGTACAAATTAATCTGAATTGGTTGTTTATGATATAGGTATCATCTTTGATAAGTTATTATTCGCTCACTAATACATCTGACACTTCATGTGTTTGTAGGCGCCAACAACAGCTAGGTGGCAGTAAAGGAGGTGCTACCTACGGCTCGCATCTGCCCTTCAGCAGGAGGCGACTCTCGGGGCTAGAGTAAGCAGTGATTCCCCTTTATTTTCGGGGGTGAACCTGGATGTGGCAGCGCCCTATCTAGTCCAGGAGTTCGTCTCCTGTAAGCTTAAGGCAGGCTCAGTGAACGCCGTGACACTGCTGACCGCCATGAACGATCCAGCCATGCTCCTCCTCAAGACGTACCAGTTTGTGGAGATACTAGTAGGTGGCAAAAGGTCTTGCCTGTTTGCACGCCGCAAGGATCCTGCATAATGACTTGAAGGAGGGTATGATCTAAAATTAAAAAATATATATAAGTTTAAGTTATGATTAAATATAACGTTATAAATGTTAATATTTTATGCAAATTTGCAATACATTTTGTTTTCCGGATTTAGTGTGTAGCCTGTTGTTTTTGTCTGTGTTCAGACGCTGCATTCCGGAACTGACAGCCGTCTCAGCAACTCCGTTCTGAATTATCTGCTGACTATTAGCATTGACGTACCACATGTCTATGACTTTGAATTTGGTGGGGCGGTGATTAAGTTGGCGAGGCTGAGGAACCGTAACCATTCAGTAAGTAGGATTTATGAGTAGGATAACTTATCTGTGACATGACTTGTAATTGTGATATGTCATGACATGGCTTGTTTCTTTATCTGAGATTTTTGTTTCAATAAACATTATTTTTGAGTGTGATTTTATAGTTTGGATTTCTCTTCCTACGCAGAAAGGCTAACTCCCAGGAAATGGCCTCCATTTGTATTTCAAAAAAGTAAATGCAAGAGCTTTCGCCCCCTTCCTCGACCACCCCCCGCGCGCCGCGCATCGCTTCAGTCGTAGAGACAACATGTGATGCGGGAGAGCACAGCACCATTGATGCGGGAGAGCTCAAAACCCTTGATGCGGGTGCACCATTGCAGGAGAGCACAGCATGGGAGAGCACGGCACCAGTGATGCAGTAGAACGCAAGGACAGTGCATCCTCACAGAAGGTTTTCCCAATCTTCACTGTGTGGGGACCTACATGTGCTGCAGGATAACATCGTGTCAAAAGCCCCACGTCGTGTTGTTGCATAGCTTGGATGGCAACCTGTCCATACCAGTAGCCGTAGACTACCTGGCGAAGAAAGGGAAGACGTGGGCGGTGATGCAGCAAATGTTTGCCAATAGGGTGAAGACAGTCCGGATCAGCCGCAGGTGTCTCCAAAAAAAAGCACAAGTCAAAGATTAAATTATCGAGGACGTCCCAGACAGAATTAAGTGTAATGTACAAGCTATACTCTTAACTTGAATATTTTGTATCTGGTTTAGGTAATTCTAACGTTATAACTTGAAGTTAGTAGGATGTAAAACCTGTAGACAAGTTCATTATTTTGTTACAGTGTCTTCGAAGATACGTTACTACTATTAGGATGAAGAACCTGTACACAAAGGTTCTGTTTGGCCAGTACATTCTGGTGTGCACCTGACACAAGAGTGAACATGTTACAATTAATAAAAGTCTTCACTGTGTGCAAAACATAAAACAGAAATGTACAGTCCTGCGTGGAAAACAGAATGGTGTAGACGTTTAGTCTTGTTGGGGAGAAAACAAAAGGATTCCGTAGTTGTCATATTGTCACATAATTCTATCAATTGTTTACCGAATCGCATAACAATTGAAGTCAACAGAATAGCAAAGTACATAACCACAATGTCACCAAACTTCTAAAACAATGTACAACTGGTCAGCTATCAATTTTGGTCCTGCCTCATGATGCTGATTTATCTATTTACAACAAACAACAGGACCCACTGTGGTACATTGACCACACAAGAACCTAACATTACTATATCTGAAATCTTCCTATATCTGAAATCTTCCTATATCACCTTGCCACCAAACTTCTAAAACAATGTACAACTGGTCAGCTATCAATTTTGTTGCTACCTGATGCTGCTGAATAATCTACTTACAACAATTAACAGGACCCACTGCGGTACTTTGACAACACCAGAACCTAACATTACTATATCTGAAATCTTTCTATATCATCTTCCCTTACACACAATACAGGAAGAGACTCTAACTACAGCAAGCACATTGACAGACTCATGTACCCAGACAGGATTAACACATGACACCGAACACAAGGTCAGTATGAGTATGACATGAAACAAACATGGCTAAACTGTCCTTATAACAAAGGAAGTCAACAGAATAGCAAAGGACGTAACCACAATGTCACCAAACTTCTAAAACAATCTACGTCACCTATCAATTTTGTTGCTATGAAGGAAGACACTTTAGCTACAGACACCATCTTGACTCCAGACAGCACCATGATGACCAAACAGCAGACAACATCTTAACTCTTCTCAACAACCAAGCACCAGGTACCCCATATCTATATATAGAGAGAGATATAGAGTTATTTTTGTATATTATCCTTTCACAAAACATATATTTATATATACATGATGACATGTTCCAAAAACCTTTATTTTTATATACCCATGATGAAATGTATGTGGTAATACTAGGCATCTATTAGGGACAGAATAGATAGAACTATGTACACCATTTAGAATCAGGCACTAGTGACACCTGACAGTATGTTTTTAGTAATTATCATTTCTGAAAGGTTACATAGCATGTTACAGTATTGTTCTTGTAACTACAGCTATATCTCATATTAAAACACAGAAAAAACTACAGCTATATCTCATTTTGAAACCTATAATAACTGAGGATACGTAACATTTGAGAACATTTGAGAGTTAACATGACATGTGAAACATAAGTATTTTTGTTCAGGGTATGTAAACACTGTTAAACTCAGAGAATTTATCTCTTTTAACACTAGACATGACATTTCTTGCATACACAACTATACTGTAAAACTAAGGTTCTATATACTTGTAAAATACTACATGACATGTGCAAGTCTTATGTCTGTAAACACAACTATATCTTATTTTGAAATACAGTAACTCAGGATATGTAACATTTGTGAAAGATTACATGACATATGAAAAATAAGTATTGTTGTTCAGGGTATCTACACACTGTAAAAACTCAGGGAATTTAACAGAGATGTTGCAACATTGTACAAACTATGCTTATTTTCAATTTGTGAAGGTGTACCAAGCATGAGAAGCCTGGAACTTCAGTCCTGTGGTATAACAACACATTTATTTTTCCTTCATGTCTTCCTTTCTGTTGAACGAAAATATAGCATTGTACTGTGATTACTTTTATGACATGTTTTCCATATAGTTTCACATTTTGTTCATAATTGTTTATTAAACCATCACAGATGTTTTTCCTATTTTTGCATGTGAAGTGTTGCATGTAGATTTAGCTTTGTTCTTACACACAGCTACACACAACTTAGTGATATACTCTAAGCATTGTCCATTGCCCGACATGACCAAACTTCCTTCAATGTACACAATAAACGATGTATAACCATTTTACCTAGCATTTCTTTTCGCTATAGTAATAGGTTTTCAACAAAACCCGACAACTCAGGAAAATGATATCAAAGTTAACAATAATATATACGAACACATATGAAAACCATGATTGAATTAACTCTCGCTACAAAATGTATACAAACAGATTATTCAATAGTCACCTGTACCATGACTGCACGAACCTAACAGTAAAATGTAATACCAGACAATGCTGTTGAGATATTACCGTTGTGTTTGGCGACATGATGCGAATAAGACTGACATTAATGACCCCGGCGCAATGTCGCAACCCACAACTGACTACAAACTCCAAAACGGTGTCCTGAAAACGCTCCCCATCGCAACTGTTCTGTCACCCCCACCCATCACCTCACGGATAAACCAGTCCTTATTTTCCTACATCACGTGTTGCGTCGGCCCAATCATCCTCTTAACACACTACAACACGTCTAATGTGCCTCTTTTCATACATTAGTTTTCCAACCATTCTTTGCCGAAAAAGTTCTGCAAAACGTTACGACCCCACCGTTCCGTCGCCGCCTCGAAAACCTACTTCAATAGCAAGATACATGCGCCAACTGCATCGGCCGACACCTGACCTTGGCGCGACGTCAACATGCTACTTAAAAGCAAACTACAACACATGGATATTAACTGCTTTGAACATTGCACACGACATCTGCCCCTCGCCAACTATCCACCCTACTCTATACCTTCCCACATCAGTTAGGACGCATCTGCGCCGACAAGAATTCAACTAAATATTTCAAAGGGTAATGCAAACAAACCCAACAATCAGGCTTTCGTATCTATATCCAACCCTCTATTCTCCTTACATACATTAATGCCAACGTGGCCGTGGTGATCTTGCTAACATTTTTTTATGTTAGCAAGATGTGGCTGTTTGGTATGAAGGTAATGGGCCCACTGCTCCCGGGGAGTGGTATCCAGGCCGAGTGATCAAGGTGCTGTCTCGGAAATTGAGGGTGGACTTTATCCACCCTGCCCCCTCAACCATGGCAGCCTGCCAGTTTATAACCCCTAAAAAAAGAGGACCATAAGTATGTCCTGCTGCTGTTTGTCTTTGCAAACAACTTGGATGTAGAAGAAGTGAGTAAGGGCAAGTGGAAAGTTAAAGACAAAAGGGAGATTGACAAAAGATGCAAAAAGTTCAAGCCCCTTTCTCTCCAGTGAGCTAATTTTTGGGACGTACCCAGCTGGGAACAATCTTGTCAGTTTTGCAAACCTCATCTCTGAAGTCAGAATCTCAAGAACTTTTCCCCTGTTCAAGCATATAGGAATGTCCATATTTTCTACCACCAGTCGAAGTTCCGGTTTCCATCCATCCTCCGACATTGGGAAGCGTACCGACAGAGCCTACCTACTCGGAGCAGGTATGGCCAAGAAGTTACAGGTAAACCAGACAAAACATCTGATCTGAACAAGATCTAACATGGAACATCAGTTTACTATACTTCTGTCTACATCTGACTACAGGATCTTTCAACTTATCAATTGTCTCATTTTACGTGTTATCATTTGTACTTAGGAACTGATAGATGGTTTGAGTCAGCGACAGTTCAGAAACTTCCCAACAAGGTACGGATAAGCAGCCAGCCATCCTATTTTCACTCGTCTTTTGTGTGTAATCTAAGACAGGTAATTAAGTCTTTTCTACCCACCCCAAACCATGCAGGGTTTGTTGTAGAGATAACCTGTCATCTTGATCAGAAGAAGGGGTAAGTTCACAATCCAATGAATGTGGGGATTGTGTTAAAACATACGTCACTGTAGCAACCTTGAGCCCAAGGTGCTACCTGGAGGCCCTCGTCATTATGTCCAAGTGGTCGTCAGGTCAGTGCTTTGGGCAGGTCAAAAGACCATCTTCAAGCCATTGAATTGCTTGACAGGGAAATGTGCATTTGGCAGCCTGCTGCAAGGCTTGAGAAGTGGATCCATAGACATAGTTGAGTTTGGTACAAAGGCAAAGACCAAGAATGTGGGTATTTTTTTCAACTAGATCATACTTTCTAGCTTGCCATCTGTGTTGTTGTGTTTTAGTTTGACAGCATAGGACAGACAAAAGTGTCACCAGCAGTAACTAATATTACAGCGATGTTATCTATCTAGCTAGGTTTATTTACTAACATTTTATCATCTGTCAGTAAGATGTTGCGAGGTCTGCTGCCGATATTGTGATAATTTCAAATTCAATAACTTTTGTGATTCAGACACACTGGGCAGAATTGCTGTTTCAATGGACGACATAACTATACATAGGCAACTTCCTACAGCTGCATGCAAAATTATTCACCCCCATCACATTTTGGATAATTTTCCTCTCTGAGGAGCTTGGTCATTATGCAAATTTGACAAGATATGAAAAGGAGCGTTATAAAATAACTCAGACAAGATGAAGCCCTTGTCACGAGCCACCGCGAATGTGAGGGAACGCAATCGGGTCAAAAGATTGAGTGAGGACTTTGACAGATTAAACCACTTGCTGTATCCCACAAGTCGGGGGAGAATGTGGAAGGCTACGATCATACGTGCTGCCATAGACACTCTGGAAAAGATGTCTGGCCCACACGGACCACAAGCAACATCCGCAGCTTCTATTGCCGAAGATGTCAATGATATGTACCGTATGTACCGAGTTGCGGGGGACGGGAAGAGGTCGGCGCCAGCCCCGCCTAAAGCCGCCCCTGGACGACAGGGGAAGCAGTCGAGGAGGGATCCGGCCAGCAGCTCGGAGTCAGACTCGGACGACGATGACCTGGAGGTTGAGTCTGATACTCTTCTCCAATGGCTTTAAGCCTAGGCTATCGTTTTGTTTTCCTCATGAGTGGGGTGGTCCTCAGACCTCACGGTTTTATTGTTTTGAAGCACGATCTAAGTTAGACGGTACACCACCTAAACGCAACTTACTTCACTTGTGAAAAGGGATACTGTATTAACTTTTAATACGATATCGCAATTGAGAATGCAAAAATGACACCACATGAAAGAGCGGATAAAACACTAAGCTTCAGTGCTGTTTGGCCACAGGTTACGAAAATGATACTCATATACACACGTATCTGTCATTTACAGGACCTTCGGCGAGCAGTACCTGGATCATACCTGATCTACAGCGAGCAGCTGCGGGCCATCATCAGGGATATATGCCTACCCGTCTGGCGATGATGAGGACTGGGGGTTGAACAACCTCAACAACCGGCCCAATGTGGAGGTGGCGTGGCTGACCTGTTCGAGGACAAGCCTTGAGTAGTCTTGCCTACCTCAACTGGTAAATTTTATTTTATTACTAACATTTTATTTTATTTTAGAACAAACAGCCAGGGTTCCCCAACTAGCCAGGTGCTAATTCCAAGGACATATTTGCACATGTTTACACACGGCGGGGTTATGCTGGTACATTTTATTTTGGAGTTTGCGCCGGATGTCCAATCTGTTCCACGCAACTATCGACTCATGAATGTCGACTGGTTTCAGCCATTTACGCGTAGAAATGACTATTCTGTATGTTATATATGTCGCCATAATGAATCTGCCACGGTCAGAGAGGTTAAAACTGGAAAATGTCCTGTTAGTTGGGGTTACTCCTACCCTAGGGAAGAAGCCCAAGCTTCGTAGATTGCAAGCCAAGCTTTCTTGACACTTCAGGCACAGGACAATTATCAGAAGACATCATGGGGAAGAGAAAACTTAGGCATGATGGCGAATTTCAGCCAGGGAATCATCCGTGGAACAAGGGGGCGTCAAGAAAGCACGTGTAAGACTGACTTCATACGTCAGAGCTATAGATATAGATGAGACTACCGTTTCTCGACGACAGAGACAGGGAGGCCAACATACTCCAAAACAAGAAAGACATCATCAGGTACGTCAGAAAACCTGTCCTACCGCGTCCAAAGAAGTCAGACTCCAGTGAAATGGACAAGTATCTCGGAGACGGGGGTGAAGAAGGTGCAGATGAGACAAGGATCTAGGTAATATTTTGAGGAAACACCGGAAAAAGCATTCCAAACTGTATTCGGTGGCTGATGTTGTCTCTGAGGAGAACAGAGCAGGCAAAGCTTGGGTAGGTTTCACTATCTGTGTTGTTCGAGTGATTTAGTCAAGACGTTTTGTTTTTTTGCTTTTAAGCGAGTAATGTTACAGGAAATATCATAATGTATCATTATGTCTAGTATAGCCAGGCCAGTATGCTCAAGAATTGTTGT
This sequence comes from Branchiostoma floridae, assembly GCF_000003815.2. Lineage (NCBI taxonomy): Eukaryota > Metazoa > Chordata > Leptocardii > Amphioxiformes > Branchiostomatidae > Branchiostoma > Branchiostoma floridae. Next base: position 1,455,475 of record NC_049988.1, on the reverse strand, counting down.
TAGGTTAGCAATTGTACATTGCTGAAATGAGAAGGACATTCAGTATTACTGTAATCTGAAGCTATGTAGTTGAATGATTAACAAATCAGACAAATAGATGGTAGAATATGCACCACTGCAGCACCAGTAATCTATTTCAATTTTGCTTTTGAATAAAATCTGTATTTACAAATCTACGTTACTCAAATTTGTTCCCTATTTCATACTGTCCCCTTCTCCCACATTCTTATATATATGTAATTTCAATTGTCCTGTACAAGATGAGAAATCATGGACAACTATGATATTAAATACATACAAAACATTTGTAAGGAGTAAGGAATAAATGCTAGACAGTCACAGTCATTATTTTTGCCACTAAATCAGACAGATTTTGATTTAGACCAAATGTGGGCTATCCCTAGGGTCAGTTTCTTCTCAGCCAAGTGCATTGACTGTTAATTGGATAGACATCTGAAATTGTTTTAATCCAATTTGCTTGGAATCCTGCTATATACTAGTAATTATGTGTGTAATACTTTTATGCTTGAAAGTTTGTTTATCATTGATCAACAGAACCCAAGCTGGCTGTCTGGCTTGGCAGGTAAAGGTGTGAAAGCTGTGAGCTCACCCATTGTTCTCCTCAGGTAGACTAGTACCCTGCTGTCAGGGACTAAGTCAACAAATAACTTGGCCATATTGTTCCTCTGTCCAAACAAAGAGATCACGTTTCATGCTTGGAATGGCCAAAAGTTGCAATTTTGTCATCTTAGGCCATACCAATTTAATTAGTTGGTTCTCGGATTTTTTCCTAAAAAAATTGAAGCGACAGGGCGAAAAAAAAAAAAAAAAACTTGCAACAAGTCTGGGTTCAGGTCCAGGCTGGTTAGTCCAGACCTGAACCCATGGTATACGTGTGCTAGAAATAGTTATTATTAATAATCAATTAAAATTACATGCAAAATTGCATGTTGGCATAAATTTGTACAATATACATTAAATTATGTACAGTTGCTACAGTAAACAGAAATGTTCACAAAACATTCTCAAATAGACCAATATAGTATTTTTACAAAGATGCAATGACAACAACAAACATTATTTAAGTTTGCCTCTAGAAATAAAATACCATTGCTGGAAGACTTATTTGCTCTCTGAGTTGATAAGAATCTGTCTATCCAAGGCTCTAAATACATTTCATGGTCAACTGGTGCAAATTGGAAACAAAATTACAAATACTTCCACTCCCCCAAAATACATGAACAAGCCAAAGTACTGAACTACATGTTGCATAAAACCATAGGTTTATTCTCTCTTTTTGTTACATGTACAATTATTTGTTGTCAAATAATTAAGATGCAGTTTGATTAAACTGCCTTAGAAAAACCTAATGTTACATGCAATCACTGAAATCAGCACTGAAATGGTACTACATGTATCTAGCCAAATCTGCAGTTCCACTAGAAACAGCGTGGGGGCGCTCTTTTGACTTGCAGGGTCAAAACAAAGCTGAAGAAGAAAGATGGCCGCCCGGGAAAATGTCCGACTTCATTTTCATCTCCATTTGGAAGGCTTTGGGCATTTCAGGCATATCAAAACATGTTGGCTATGGAGGTACATGAGTGAAAAAGTATTGGTGATTTATTGAGTTGTTTGTTTGGGTGCCGATTTCTGTGTTTCAATTGAAAATTTGCATGTGAAAGTGTGTGTGAGAGAGAGCACATGCTCAGCCGAACTTCTGGTTCTGTTACGTTATGCCCATGTGTATCTCATTTTACGATGATTTATTTGTTCCTAAATATACTTTGCAACAAAAAAGATATGAATCAATTTGTAACAAAGGAGTTGGGGGTGAGAAAAAGTAAATGCACTGGTACTTTCCAGACGTTCCGTTTTTCTAACGGAACCAAAGTTTTGCAGCACGATTTTTTTACTGAACGGAATTTTTTTTTTTTTAAATTGGGAAAATTTGAAGCGGCGATTCCGAGAACCAACTAATTAAATTGGTACGCCTTATCTTTTTCTTAAAGGCGCAACCATATGCAATGTTCTTATTTGTCACAAAAGACATGCCGGGTAAGTAGACAAGTTGTACTTTAATCTTCAGGTGGTCCCGTGAATGTGCATATTTCCACCTCCCTGTCAGACTGCCATGAATATTTCACATATGCCATTTTTTAAAATATTTTGAACATATTAAAGAATATCTGTATTATAATCATACCAGTGGGGCTGGGACCACCTAAACATTATAGAGTGCTCTTTGCTGAAAACATACATACCACATTTGTGTCAAAAATATGTTCTGGGGTGTTGCGCCGGGGGCCTATAAGGTATAAAATCTAGCTGTGCTTATGATATCCATATTTTAATATCAGTGAGTCTTTTATGAAATCCATATAGTCTGAAAATATGCTATGGGTTTGTGGCTCCACTTCCTGTTGAAAATTCTGAAAAATACCAGTCAAGTAACTTTCTACAGCACATCAAAGTTGGTGGATCAGTTAATTAGGTGTCTTAACTCACTGAGAACATCTGAGATACAAGGACAGGAAGATACAGAGACTATAGTTCTCCTCTGGACACTGTTCAATGAGGCACTACAATCTATTACCCAAAACAAATCCTATATTTTTAACCCTAAAGGATTTGTGTGTAATGAAGGAGGTGCCAATTGGGTTGCTCTTGAAAACGTTTTTGGTACCGCGGGTAATAGAGTGTCCTGCACATTTCATTACTTGCAGTCTGTATCTTCATGCCAGACGTCTGGGTTGTAAGAAAGAAGAACAATCAATTCACCTGAAGAATATTTTGAAGTCTATCATAGGCTGCAAAATTTTATCGATAGAAGACAAAAACGAGCTGCAATTTTGAAGCTATGGTTGCTATGGTGTCATGAACGACGATTTCATGTATTTAAAGCATTTCGACCCGAAGTGAATGTCCCAAATATGAACCTTTCAGAATCATATAACTCACGCTACAGAAAATCTACCTCTTGTAATCTTTCTCCGGTCCTCGTAGCGCACGGAGAAGCATCAGTCTTTTTCCATATCTATATTGGACCTGGCCGACCTCGAGAATGCCATCGCGGCACTGGAGTTGCTCTTCACACATAAGGGGTAGGTAAACCTCATTGTATCGGTTTACAGAGAATTTTCCTCGTGTGAACCGGGCCTATGTTATTAAAGAGAGCTTTCAGTGTATTGTAACCAGGGCAATGATGACAATGAAAAGAATGTACTACTTAACTGTAGCTAAGAAGGCTGGACTGTCAACTGATGTGCTTACACGCATTTACTTGGTATTTATTCGTCCCTTGTTAGAGTATGCCAGTCCAGTGTGGGGAGGGCTGCCTAATCACCTTTCCCATTCGCTTGAGGGCATACAAAAGCGTTGTTGTAAGATCATTGGAATACATGTAGAGTCCTTGCCTTCCCTGTCCATGAGGCGAGACCAGACAACATTAAGAACCATTCAAAACATACTGAAAGATGATGGCAGTCCTCTACATGAGTTAATATCTACCACACAGAGCAACTACAGCCTGCAACGTTCTAAACAACCCACCACCTCTTTCAGTAGGACGAATAGACACGCCCAGTCTTTCATGCCCCGTGCATTGAAACTCTACACAAAGAGCTGTACAGTATAGCAGATTTTATAATGTATGTGCTATCTTAATTTTATTGAAAATTGTATTTTATGTGGTTTTAATCCTACCTGTGTATTATGCAGCGCCCTTGTGGGCCAACAGATTTCATGAGCCTGGCTGTACAGTGCACGTGCAAGTTGGACTCAAATAAAACTAAACTGAATGAAGGTGGACAGATGGTCAGCTAATCTGTCCACTGTCCAACTTCAAGAACCTGTTACAGTCAACATTTAGTAAATCAGATTGTTGTAAATCAGATTGTTGTAAATAAAGAACCAGTTGTTATAGACACATTATTCATTGCATTTCCTTATGTCTAATACTTTTGCACCTTCAGATGTAGCTTCAAGACTGAAGGAACAGGGTAACCCACCTGCAAGAATTTATACCAGCCACGACACCATCTTCCAAGATAGAGTACAGCTGTTCAAAGGGTCTAACTTCCAGCCACTGCATCGTACGCGGGTAGAGTTCTCGACAGATGAGGTCCCTCAAGATGGGGTAGATGCAGGGGGCTTACAAAGGAGTTTTTCACTTTATTCTTCCAAAACTTTATCTCGCCAGAGAAGAGACTGTTTGAGACCCCGAGAGGGAATCCCAGTGTCTTGTTGCCAGCAGCTACCGGCAATGCAGTGAGGGGGCCACTGTTGAAGATACTTAGCCAGGCAATTGCAGTGTCAATTGCTAATAAGGTACTTGTGTTACTTTTTTCATAACTATCATAGTTTTATATGTCAAAAATTAAGTTCATTTCTACATCGATGCAATTTTGAGGACCAACATTGTCAGTACCAATGTGTGGCTATCTAAAAGTACAAACGCCATTAAACTAGGCAGCCATATGCGAACTTCACATTTCAGTGCATGTAATGACATCGTCTTCTTACTTGACATACCATAGAACGAGAACGTGGACCGTGCCAACACCTCAGAGTGGAGGTGTGAAGACGCCGCTGCTCCACGACGGCAGGAGCCAAAGAAGCAGCTGGTAGAGAAGAAGTACATTTTCCGGAAGAAGGTCTGGAATGAGTATATGAGGAGAGTTTACCTGCCAAACTTGGCAGATGACAGACCAGCCATCTGCAGGCACCTACATACAGAATTTACAGGAGCTTGGATGAATATATCTCTTGTACGGGTGCAAGTACAATTCCCATCAGACAGGTATCCAAGGGTCAAGAGGCTGGATGTGGACAAAACAGTGCAGCAATTAGCAGAAAGGGGCGTACTGCTGCTGCAGCCAACTTCTGCACAAATACAGGACTGCAGCCTTACAGCTGAAAGTTTCAGAGAATATCAAACGTGAGTGCAACACAAAGGCAGCCGACTCCATCCTTGGCAAACCAAAGCATGAAGACCTTCAAAAGTTCAAGATGGGTGACTTCTGTGGGGAACTGGAGGCAAGGGCACTGTGGTTTAACACATGTCTCCATGGTGCATGTGTAGAGACCGAGACCAGTAACACCTGCCTCATTGCGAAACAATGCAGCATCAGTATACAATTCAATCTCGAAACAGCATCTTACTTTTCCACTGGGGTTTTCTGGATTCAACAAGCATCAAGTATGCATGTCCAATAATATGAGCTTGCAAAGGGAGGTTCGGCGCTTTCAAGACTGAAGCTGTGCTTGGATGGAAGAAAATTCTTTAAGTGCAAAAGGAGAGCGTCTCCCTCCTCAAGTAATTCAATCCAGAGTAAACAACATGTAAGTCCCTTCTGATATTGATTCCGGCCTTCCTGGTAAGATTGAGGGATCATTTGAAGGGTTAACAGCTTCGCAGTGGAAATTGTGGGTTTGTACATGCTCTGTTTGCTTTGAAAGGAGGTCCTAGAAGATTCACATTATAATATATGGAAATGCTTTGTAGCTGCAACAAGAGTGCTGTGCAATAAACAGAAGACACTTTATTTTTGTTAAGTCAGCAGCAATTTGGAAAATTCCTTAATGCAAATTGTAAATCCTTCAGCTAGGTATCAATTGAAAGCTCTCACTCTCAAATACTTATGTGAAAATTGGTTGTGGGTGATATTCATAACTCTAGACATGATGGATTGAAAATCCATTTGCCCACTATGGCAGGGAGTCTTGCCCAATGGTCCAGACCTCTGGCCCATACTAAGTCTAAATTAAATTGTAGATAAAATGAAAGACATGTATGACATCTGTCCAGATAAATACCATGGTCAGGCTGAAGATAAAACTTAAGCCGGAAACACGTGGCAGAAGTGAACAACAGGCTGTCTTCAATTGAGGTCATAATGAAGACCTTCATAAAAAGGAAGGCGAATAAGGCTACTGCTGAAAATTGTATTCAAATTTACAAAGAGCATGATGTTGATGTATGGAATAACTGAATCTGGATATTTGCAGCATGTTCTCCCAAGTCGACTTGCGGCTCTGCATACTGTCCAAACTGACATTATCCAATCCTACTGAACGTGATGCATTTACGATGGATACAGTACCGCTTTGTTTCCTTCAAAATAATTTGTTAAGGAATGGTGTTCTCATCAACTGAACTGTAAAATTGTATGTCTATTTCTGCAGACGATTTGGAGGAATCTACCTTTCGCCGATATTGTATACCTTGAGCTATGATGGAAGGATCTATGTAATCTCACACACAGCCCTGAAGTAGTAGCTTACAGAATCGTTAAAACGGCCGAGGAAATCCAAGACATCACTAATGCGAAAGTAATGATGGCTGATCTGTCGATTAGGAGAGTGTTTGAACCTCCGGGTTTCCCTTACAGTGAAGGACTTACATTACTGGGAGTGATCACGAAACATGGAGCGGTTCAACGATAATCTATTTGTACAGGGCGGATTACTCTCGCCAAAAGATTTAACGTCTTTCTGGGGGTATTTGTATTGGAAATTTGGTATTGGATGTAAGAACAATTTCACACAGCCCTTTTCCTGCCCCTCTGCGCTTTATGTCTTTTGAAATAGGGTAAAGCGATCACGGCCTAGCTCAATTTCATAGGTGACGTTCCAAGGGAAATGGCCGAGATAGGGGACAGTCTCATCGAGATTGACATCCCTCTCCCCCTGGCTGCGGTGCTGGAGCTCATCGCCACCGATATGGAAGTGGAAGAGTCGGTGGAGGCGTTGTTGAGGTCTGAAGCTGAGCACGTCGAGGTGGGTGAGCAGATGGAGGATGTGCCCTCGGGGAGGGAGGAGGAAACCAGGGATGACAGCGCAGATGCCCTGTCTGTTGTGGCCGACAACAAGTTGAAGCGCCAGCGTTCCTTAGAAGACGAATGGGATTCGGATAGCGACATGGACTCCGAGCCTCCAGCTAAGAAGGCACGTTTTCAATTTGCTTGAAAAGAGGGCAAATATGGAACTCTTTATCAACATTTGCCCTGTTGTGTCATACTGATAGCGCAACAGCCATATTAGGTGGACGCTATGATTTCAGTCATTGACAACTGTGAATAAGTAAGTGATAAAATATCATCCGTTGCAATGTTTCAAGCTCGTTCTGGCTGATTGTGATTATAGCCTCTTCATGTATGTAGTGTAAAAATTAAGAGGGGGTGGAAAAGTGCAACACCATGGCAGAAATGAAACGCTTTTGATAGAGATGCACCAGTGTCAACAAACTTGACAAACAAGCGCCTTTAACCTCATGTCGGCAAACCATCAGATTGGACATACCCGTCAGGAAAACAGACTTGTATAGTGGCAGTAGTTTAAAGGTAATAGAACCAAAGCTAACAAAGGATCCATTATAAAAATATCCATTATTATATATCCAATATAGATATGATAAATGATTTGTAACACATGGTATGGTACAGTAGGGTACTGCTCGGTTTGGTATAATCCACAACCCAACTGAGATGCCGGTATTATCAACACTTGAAGATTCAAGCATTTACTATAATGATTATAAGCAAGAATGTTAATGTATTATGATTGATATTATTTTTTTGCCTTGCAGAGCTGTAAGAAACGCATGTAACGTCACATACTTCTATGCCTTTCCACACCATCTCTGCCTTTCAAATCTATAGGGGTATGAGCTCCCTTGGGAAGGAAGTTGAGAGGATGCAGAGGTCCATGGAAGAGAACACACTGAAACAACGAAGCTCATTCGGAATCTACGGGAGGACATGAGGCAGCAGCCGACCACATTAGCCACAAACCAAACTGTCACCCGGGCTTTTTGTGTCTTCTTTGCTTGAATACTTAGCTTATGTTAAAAGGACTAAAACGTCCTGTACTATTCAATAAGCTTCAGGCAAGTTACTAGAGTGGTACAACTATTCAACTTGATACTAAAATGTAGCGATATTAGCGACATTTCCTGTTGTTTTAATAAATATATTGATATCATTAAGGCATTTTTCAACTTGTTCATTCCTTTGCAACACAGATGGAGCTAACACTGGAGGGGCAAGAGAAGCTCCACTGTGTCAACTGGACAGAGGAGTCAGACAGAGGATCTGAGAACCAAGAAGGAGTCAACCAAGCTGAGGATGTACTAGAGGAAAGTACCCAACCTGGCCACCTGGCCGTTGAAAAAGAACGGACCCAAGCCCTGAAGAAACCAGGCTTGTACAGAGGTGGGTCAGGATCAAAGACAAGTTTTAATCGATCAACCAACCAATCAATAAATGACCTTTATGCCTTAAACGCTCTAAGATGCGTTTAAACTTAGGGTTCCAATATTGTTATTTTCCTACTATAAGTAGCCGTGAAGCATGCCACCAGTGCAGCAGCCTTTGAGTTTGAACCCACCGGCACTACTGTACCCAGGGGTAGAGGTAGCTAACCGAGAAGGTCGTAAGTCAAGGAAACATGTCATGTAGGTTACGGGAGCCTGTCACATGTAATATGGAGGCTGCAGGGGTAGGAATTTTATAACGCCTCGGACCAAATTTGGGTGGAGACGGACACCAAAGTATGGGGAGCTACCCGAGCCAAAGCTGCGGAGGCAGTCGCTCTACTGAATACCGAATCGTCGCCTCTAAACCTATCAAGAACGACCTAAATACAGATACAAAAAGACGCCCTGAAAAGAACATTGCAGCGGCCGCTAGGAACCAGGTAGCGGATGGCGACCATCCTGCATGTGGGCCTGGCCGCAGGCCCAAGGCTCATCCGACAGAGCAGCTGTCTTTACCGACACCTTGTGGGTACGAGGCATCCGGGCGGAAACCTGTGACATAAGAAGGATGGTTGACAAACAGGGTGCCGCAATAAGCCAGCTGCACGCGATGTGCAACACAGCTCTCCAGAATGAATTTCAGAAAACTGAGGTTGAACAGCCCGACCCACCCTTTGTGCGAGCTCTTGAACAGAGAAGATACAGAAAAGCTGCACTGAAACAGTTCCGATGAGAAGCACACAGAGTGCAGAGCCAACTATTGATGGAAATGTTACGGTGCGTTACTAGACTACACTCCTGCTGCCACAATCTCTATTACCTACGAGTGAGGACACCTGGACCACGTCGTGCTCTGGTACCCACCCGGGAGGGGTGAACGTTTCCACTATCGCGCAAAAACAGAAAAACCAATTCCAACAACCGCCAGCATAATCGTTACCTCACATGCCAATGTTGAATTAGTCATTCTAAAATGTCACATCAAACCAAAATATGTTGAGGGACCTTTCGTCTTGTGCCTTTCTTTACGTCAGCTGCTGACAACTGATTGAAGGGGTTTACTTCCCAAAAAATTGTAACTTGAACATCCAACACACCCATCTAACTAAGCTGAACCAGCCCCCACTGAGCCAGAGGCACAGTCCCCGAAGTCTGGGTTTCCAAGAGGCTGGACAGCTGTAACAATAGACCTGACTAACAAACCCTGAGTAAGCTGGATGTTCTGCCACAACTTGATCTGCTACCAATGGTAACCTTTGTAGTCAAATATTGTTTTGGGAACCTCCTTTAATAATCAGATGTTGCAAGCTGTGCTGACTTCATTTCAGAAAGATATTGACTTTGTCGACCAGAGTTTGACACTTCTCTATCGGAGATGTCCTTCTGTTGATATGGTCTGCACCAGTATATTGCGTTGATAGATGGTTGCCTCATCTCAGGAGCTTCTGTACAGGATATAAAAGATAAGGAACCAAGATTAGTTGTGTAACATTTTTTCTTTTGCCAGCTGGCGCGATAGATATGTTTTCAAGTGTCTGGCAATAGCTGGTATTTTTAGCCAACAGAGAAGTGGAGACAGTAGATACACATGGTCGATAAACACTTCAAAAACAAACACGTCTTCATGGTTTGGAAACACATTGAGACAATGAAAAAACACAAATAAGATGTATGATATCTTCAACGAGTTTGAGATTATTGCAAAGTAGACCGATCCGGACCGCCAACACGTAAACAGGATCATCCATCACAGATGTCAGCCGCGGTCGGCCTCACACTTTCAAGTCTTGAGATACTTTGTCACGAATTGCGGTCGAAAAACATTAATATCGTCGACATAGTACTTGACCCTGGATAGCATCAAAAACTACAAGTTAGGGACAAAACCTGAGGGTATGGACAAACTGACGTGTTGGTTGAGAGACACATTCCAAACGCTGCCATACACAAAATGGCGTGGATAAAGAATACGGCAGAATCAATCGATGGTCCTAAACCAGGATTTCTAAAACATAGACACACGGGCAACCACAATCTTTAAAAATATTCTTTTTACACAAAAATACCAAGTCAATTTGGAAGGAAAAAATACCTCTAACGGGGAACCTACCTCTCGCCACCGCCCTTCTTCTCCAACTGAAGCTGCGTGACTGTGCGACGGGACATACTGTACATATCCATCCGCCGTCAAACTGGCCAGCTGTATCGCAGCTAATAATTCATGGTGAACATTTTTTTTTAATAATTCTTGGGAAAATATTATACCAAAGCAGGAAATAATGCCAGTGATCTAAAATCGAGCTCTGATTCGATGGATGTTCCCTTCAGGTTATGAACTATTTTCTGGCGGCACTTGTGTACATCCTGTCTGAGGAGGGTATTCGGTGTCTAGGGGTTGGGAGGCTCACGTAGGGTTTGTCAAACCGCAGTGGTTTTGGTTAATGCAGAAAATGCAAACTGGTTTTGTTTCGTTACTTTCACGGTTGCCTCTGACAACCTAATCATAACACAGCGTGTTCAACTGTGACTGTCCATAAAAAACTTCCCCTTCTACAGCAAATTAAAATCATTTACAGTAGCTTAAAAATTGTCGACCATAAATATTAAGTTGAAACTTTAACACGTGGCGCAAAGTAGCCTCCCTAACGTTTGGTGCGTTCAACTTGGTATGGTTGGAAATGTCCCTATGTTGGAAATGTCACCGAACTAACCGCTAACGAACACTTACGCGCGTGTATACGGTGTAGTTTTCGGAACCTTAAACGATCTTCGGGGGGGGGGGGGGGTGAGGTGGATGCGGAACCACAGGCTTACTGTGTAGTTTTATAGTCTTTTGATGAAAACTTCAGTTCTGTTACTTCTGTAAATGTAGTTTTCTGTAATTTTGTAGGCATTCTGTTATTTAACCTTATTTAAATCAGGCCGTCAAAGATTTCCGTCTTGGTAAAATATTTATACTTGATGAATTGAGAGGACACCTAGATGACTCTTAAGTTGTTACAGTTTCACCATTTAAATTCTGCCATAGAATCTTTACTATTAGGATTCTTAAAATATAAATCCAATTTTCATACACATGACATTCAATTGACAGCATGACATTCGATTAATCTGTAGATATACACATAGTTTTCTGTAAATGTCAACATGACATTGATATGTAAATACTGTAAATACAAGTTGGATATTGGCTGCTGTAGTTTGACATGTTTTTGAGCTGTTCTAAACTGTATAAATTGTTCTGTTGACAATCATTACAGAGTCAGTGATATTGATCTGTAAAAATTTGTTGTAAATATTTTTAAAAAAATGAAGTACAAAAAGGGGGATTTCATAACTATATTTAAATATAGTTATGAAATCCCCCTTTTGTACTTCATTTGGCTTGATTTTTTGTGTCTTAAGTTTGTCAGATTTTCAGCTCAAGTTGCAGGAGAAGGCTTCAAAATGTACTTGAGAAGGGTAAAATGCAACAGCTACGGAGAGATGGGGGATCCCACCCCTATCCGGGCCACTAACACTTAAAATCATTACGTCACAGACTAGATTCAGCAGGAACAGCTGGCTCTTTGCTCTGATGCACGTGGACACCTTCGACGCCAGGAGGCGAAAGCTAACTCACTCATTTGCGACTCGGCTCCTGGCGTCTGAGAACGACATTATCAGAGTCCTGATTCCGATGTTATTACAACAAGTTCGTTCTGGAAGATCTACCGTCAAGTACACAGACCACGTGCAAGAGTTACAGTGTAAATTGCCTTTTGATTTTATGTACTGAATACTTGTTCTTTTAAATGTATCGTCTACATGTAATTGTTTGCCCTTATGTTATGGTCCTGGGTGCCTGAAAATAAACTATTGAGAATAATATACATTATTGTATACCGATAACTATAACTGTTTTACAGCTGAGAAGATCAGAGGTAGAGAAGAATACCAAATACTATTTCATCAAAGAAAAGCTGAATCTGCAGACAAGGGAGTATCACGAGCTACAACTTGTGATCTTCCTTTTGCTGTTGACGATGTGAAAAACGTGAAGCTATGCTGCAGACACTACACTGGCGCCACAAATTTCTTAGTCTGATAAACATTTCCCTTTATCATTTTTAAGCTACGTAACATCTCCGGCACCATTGCCACTTACATCACCATGGCAACTCTCGGCCCAAGGTTCTACCGGGAGGCCAGATCCATTACTCGTATGGACAATGGTATTCTGGTAGGTGCATTAGGCAGGGATAGTTTGAATTCCTTTGTCGAACTTCTGAAAATTCACATTTCTTGTTTGATATGTCAATATTTGTTTTCATTTTTAGAAAAGCAACAGATCTTGTAGATGCATGCAGCACTGCATCAAATGCAGAGGCGCAGAAGCAAGCCCTGCAGGAAGAGGCTGCTGATCTTCATCGTCAAAAGGATGCAATTTTGTACCTAATAGAAAGAATAGGAAGAAAAAGGCAAATCCAGGAATAGTTGGTCAACTTGAAGACGCAGAAACAACAGGAGTGTATTCATTCGAGGGATCAAGCCTGGTGCCCCAGTTGTACTTCTTCAGAATTTGTTTAACATATCACCAAGACACGTCAATGGCCTAGGAGGAACAGTAAGTGGGTTTTCCAATGGTCATACTGTGGTAAAATTTGACACAGGAGAAACTCACACAATAGAACCCCTCATGTTTGGCTTCTATATGACAATGATCAGTTGACTGCTGCTAGGCAGCAGTACCCAGTGCAGTTAGGATTTTCAATGACCATACATAAAAGCCAAGGGAGTTCGATTCAAAATTTGGAAATTGCAGGTATCCACATGTCATCCACACGATTTCCAAGATGTTGAATTGGTGTTTCTTTATGTATCATTTTCACGTAAATGTTATATTAATTTTCTTTGTAGCATAACATTTTATAACAAAGTTACAGTACTTTAAATACAAGATCATTCATATCTACCTGGCTACAAACAGCTGGCTAAGAAAAGCATATCTGGCAGAATCTGACCAGTGTAACAAATGCAGCACAAACGATACAATTTTCACTAAAAATCACCTTGTGTGGCGTGACGAAATGCATCATTGTGCTACATTTCATTCATGTCACATCCATCAGTGTTACATTCTATAACAGGTGTACTGCCGCTGGAACGGTTGTGCTAAAGACATGGTAAGAACATGCTAACAACACACGAAGATGCATGCAGTCATCGAGAGGTCAGCTACCTTGAACATTGAGAGTCACCATGACACCGACTGCCTACATGCCATCAAAGGACCTTATCGAAGACCCCAAGGCAAACAAGACGCTGATGGACTTTCTCCACCAGACAGTCGTGTACAAAAACGCGGAGAACTACGTTAACGTAAGCAAGCTTTGTTGAAAAATGTGTTTCGGACATTCTCGCCCCTATAAAGGTTCTTTTGGACGACAATGGCATTGCCGTACCCCGTTCATACAATGTCTAAAGCCAACGATCTGCTTCCGAAATGTGAAAGGTTCGACGCCTGTCCAAACGACTGTGTTGCTTTCTACTGTGAACACCAGAATGCAGGCAGCTGTCCCATCTGCGATGAAGAACGAAGGGACAGTAGAGGGAAGTCTAAAAAAGAATATCACTACTTGAAGCTGTTGAAACGCTGTACGGAGTTCCTGACATCGCAATTTGCAAAGAAATCACGCTGGCTAACGAGGTGCCCCTGATTGTGCGAGACATCCAGGAGACATCAAAGTGGAAGGAGTTGTACTCAGAAGTTGGGTTTTTCAAGGTAAGCCTATTATTCTTGTATATGGTATGGCAAGTCTTCTATATCGTTTGAAAACTTATGAATGTCATTGACAAAGAGTAAATTACTCGGTGCTAAAATCCTATGCCACGTGTGTACTCTACATCTGCTTGGAGACGCTACGTGATAATGAACGACTATGAACATAAATTACAGTACACAGTTCATTCCAGAAATCAGCAATGTCAACAAATCTATACTTTGTACTGCTTGAGATCAACCAGCCCGGCCTTTAATGGGCAGTGCCGGCGGGGGGATCTCTTTTAATCCGATCACGAAGATTTGCACATCCATCCAGCAATTCAGAGAAACTCAATCCACAACCGGGACTTTATCTGTACTTTTTATAACTGGTAGTGTTAAATTGAACTTTTCATCAGGATATTGATGCTGAACATCTTTTTGTTGCAGTAATCGTCGAAGTCATAAGCATTAAAAGATTACTTCTCCACGTCACCGGATTTTTTGACATGATGATTTTCTCTTAGTGGTTCTGTTGTCACTTTGTGTACCTTCATGTGTCTTGTCATGTGGGGTTTTGTCCTGCAAACAAATGTGCAGAACTTGCACTGGAGATGGTTGTGGGGGCATGGCATCATGTCTTTCCATGAAGTGAAGTCGACACCCACTTTATGTTTTATCACTGTTATCATTTCTTTTTCAGATACACTATCCCGCATCATAGTTATGTGGATTTAGTCAGCCGAAATATTATCCACGTCATGTTGTTATGTCTGAATTGACAGTACTAGAATTGTCAAGTAGTTGAAATGTTCCATTATTTTGTGGCTGTCTTCTTAAGTTATGAATTAAACACACGTCTCAAAATGAAGTGTGCCACAGACAAGCAAACAGGATATCTTACAGTTGTATGGCTTTTATATGCCATACAAGACACATTGTTTATCACATGAAGGAGACAAGTGTGACTTTGCTCTCAGAAAACATCTCAAAGTGAAATGTGGTACAGACAAACAATTAGTAATGATAATAATGCTTATTTGGTTCATTAAAATGTGAAGATTAGACTCAACAATGGACCATGGATTGCTTTGTACTCACATAGCTGTAACATAGTTAACGAGTTATAGTAAAGTGATGTTTAGCCTATGTCATTCTAATGAAACTTCCTATATCCATGTGAAAAGGAGCTGAGTACGTCCCAGCTATCAAAATGTCGCCCTCCTCCGTGCCAATAATGTACCAGTGCTGTCCAAGTATGCTCAGTCTTTGGAAAGCCATGTTAAGCTGCGGTGTATGGAGAAAATATATGTGATAGATATTCCTTGCCGCAATCCCAAGTTTACTCGCAAGATTTGCCACCTGTGGAACAGTCAGACTTGTTCAGGTACCTAGTTCTCCAGACAAGCTATTCCATTTTAACTTAAGCAATAGATCCCACACATATTAAGTTAAAGCGGGAAAAGCTCGCACGAGTCTATCATTCTCAAACGTGATCCGATGTGCCAAGTGACAAACAGCTACAACAAACATATCCTGCAAACCTGACAAGCCAACTTCGACCTCCATTACATAACAGACCCGTACGCTTGCATCATGTATGTAACATTTTATATGATGAAGAGGCGATGAGCGAGTTGTTTTGGAAAACTGCAAAGGTAGTGAGGACGTAAAAACACAACTTCGCAAGTTAATTAGGATCAACCTCCCTTAGTCACAGGGAGGTCGCCACTGTACAGGACTACCTCCTGATAACTGGGAGGACAGCTCTGGGTCACAGCGACCAGACAGCTGCACCACGAAGCTTTACTACTTTGTCGGCAAATCGGAGATGAACTTCTCCTTTACAAGGATGAGGTCGCACTGGGATGCCGCGGACGGCATGATGTAATTCATCATCATCATCATCATTAGTCATCCTCTTCACCATCATAGATTATCCCGAGATGCTTTGCAGGAGGAATTGTCTAGGTATAGAACACACCATGTGTCCTCACTCGGGTTTCGACGCCCGACCAGAACGGAGTGATGTCTTCCCCTCCGGTTCAGCGCGCGGACGCCACCCTGGTGAACCGTAGCATCCTCCCAATTTTGCGGGAGTTGCGAAAGCCCGACGGTCCACCTGAGGAGGACCAACTAGCACGGTTTGAGGCCGAGACACCTCTCTCGGCATACAATGCTGAGGAGATTTCGGAACGGATTGGGGCACTGCCTGGGGAGGCCCCGGAGGATCTGATGGAGATGGCCGGCATGGACCCAAAGCCCGAGGCCTCCATGAGGAAGCTGGCACACTGTGCCATCCTGGCCGCCAATAACATCACGGCGGCCCAACCCATCAAGCAGGACAAGGCCAGCAGGGACGCCGCTCAGGCCGCCGTCGGTCTTGTCGAGGATGACCCTTTAATCAGCATCATCGTCATCCAGTTCACCTGTGTTGCTGCCCACCGTCGATTCTTTAGCGTCGCTCTCCGAGGCAGGGGTCCCCGATAGCTTAGCAGGGGTCCCCGACAGCTTCCGCGCGCGTGTAAATGTGTCCCGACTTCGGGAAGGCTCATTAGCATACAACGCGGGCTCATTAGGCTATATAGCTGTTTATGACTGCAAGCGCCACGGGTGTCCCGCGGCCAGCGTTCCAGATCCCTCCCGACACATCCACCGATATCGGTAAAAACTGTGTTTAGATTGGGCCTTAGTTAAAACTCTTTTGATGTATCGATTATAATAATTATTCTAAGACTAAATGTTGATGACTCTGTTGTTACATAATACAGATGGTGACTGAGAACAAGAGGATTGAGGACAACCCCCCTTCAGCCCAGCTGGCAGTTTCGGCTCCACCTAGTCCTGACAACTCTTCAGCTTCTCCTAGTCCTGACAACTCTTCAGCTTCTCCTAGTCTTGACAACCCTTCGGCTCCTCC
>NC_049988.1:1436660-1438422 GCF_000003815.2 Branchiostoma floridae | reverse complement strand
GTTAGCACTCTCCAGTCACACAAGATTTCCAACAGGTACTTAAGATGCAGCCTGAGTATCAGCCTTGTTAGTTTACTGGGGCTCCTACATGTATACTGCACATGAGGGGTGAATATGGGAGCCTCAGTTAACTAACAGTAACAAGGCTGATACATGTACTCAGGCTACCTTATTAGATACTTCATAAAAGTCATAAGAGCACTGTTGTTGTCCACCCTAGTGGCACAGAGTTGGGCACGTTTCCTTGCTGTTTCCGCAGCGTGGTATATTTTTACAGGTAGTTATTGCTAGCCCTTCCCCTCAAGGCACCTTCTTGAACACGGGACCCAGATTTTATGTCCCTTCCAAAAGAAGG
This sequence comes from Branchiostoma floridae, assembly GCF_000003815.2. NCBI lineage: Eukaryota > Metazoa > Chordata > Leptocardii > Amphioxiformes > Branchiostomatidae > Branchiostoma > Branchiostoma floridae. The sequence continues at coordinate 1,438,067 of NC_049988.1, read as the reverse complement.
GTGCAGGCCGAACCAAGACATCCCTACCCAGGATTAGTAGTACAAAAGATGCAAGTTCATCAAGCTTTTGTAATAATGTAAGTATCCATGTCCTCACTACTTGTTTTGTTGTAACAATCAATCTAAGCTGACTACCTCATAAATGAAGAACGCAAAACAAAGATGTAACCTAAATCTTACCCCATCCAATCTTGCTAATGGATAATCAGTTGCAGTTGTCAAGATATGGACAGTTTGGCATAATCTGACTTTTGATTCAGAGATATTTTAGATAGGCCTACTTTATGATTTATGATTTTTTGAGTACGACTGATACTATTGAAATTATTGAGCAATTGGAAACTTCTGAAGGAAGAGCCTCCAATTCCAAACAAGTAATTAATTAGACCAGCCTTGCACAAGTGACAGCATTAAGTCAGAGTTGATAATAAATCAAACTAATCCTTACAAGGAAAAGCTATCACCGGGGATCACCCCAGGGTTGTTCAAACTTCAGGTCAGACCCAAGGAGCTGGGATTAAAAGAGGGTGCAAAAGGGGTTTACAGGAAACGGATTTAGGCCCAATCTATACACAGTTTTTACCGATATCTGTGGATGTGTCGGGAGGGATCTGGAACGTTGGCCGCGGGACACCCGTGGCGCTGTAAGTTGTAGTCATAAACAGCTATATAGCCTAATGAGCCCGCTTTGTATGCTTATGAGCCCTCCCGAAGTCGGGACACATCTACACACACGCGGAAGCTATCGGGGACCCCTGCTAAGCTATCGTACGAATGGTCCGGACCTTTCGGGAGAAATTTTCCCGATATCTTTGTGGCGAAAAAAAGCTGTTGGCGAGAGGTTGTTCGCTCGCCGATATCGGGAAAAAACGTGTCTAGATCGTGCCTTATTCCCATATGCATGAGCAACAATGTCCCCAAACGAAGGTAATGCTGACTATTATAAAATCTTTGGTAGAAAAAATATCTATTTGTACCATTGATTTCATTACGAGAATCATAACTATCACCATAAAAGAAACTTCTCTACATACTTCCTGCCAAAGTTGGATTTCATTCAGTACTAGTCTGTGATGAGACTGACAAATGGTGAAGTCAAGCTGCCATGAATAAATCATATCCAGCTACAAACAGGATGACAGCATGATACGAGGAGACAATGGTACAAATGTAGACATAACCTGCCAGTGTGGACGGGAAGAAACAAGTCCTTCAGGAAGGAAGGAGACACAGACTGCCTGCTACTGGGAGTCACAACATTGAAAGTAGGAACAAGTGGTTTGTTGTTGATTCTCAAGTCTGGTTCAAGTGGAGTACAGGACTTCCTAATCTCCAAGCAGATCTTGCGGTAGTTTAAGACAGTAACATAAGCTGGGGAAGGAGTTTAGACGAGAGAGGAGTTTTATT